>NW_018128140.1:1540490-1553317 GCF_001952655.1 Monopterus albus
GGCTGACAGCTGCCGTGCTCTGTTTGTCATGATTGTCAATTAAACAAGTCTCAGTCAAACTTTTCAGTGTCTCCTCGTTTTTTGTTGTTGTTGACAAATATTAAGTCTTATATTTTTTTTGGTCGGATATATATAATTTTGACCATCCAAAAAAATGTACTTTCATGTGTGTGTTGAAGTAAAAAAAAAAAAAAAAAATTCACAATCATCTTAATGCTGAATTTTAATACATTTTGAGGTAGTAAAAGATGATTCGCAAGGGTAAAAAAGCAAATGATGTCAAAAGGTTTATATATTATTTACATACAAATGCCTGTAATATTTTCTTTAAATATCCAATAAATGTAGAAATTTAAAATCAGCCTTGACTTGGTAAATCATAATTTATTACACTTACAGGATTCATACTTAAACTACTAGTTAAAATATTTAGTTTAGTATTTCATTATCTTTAGCATTTTTGTGGAAATAATTCATACATTATAAGGTTAGGATTTAGTCCTAAAATGTAATTTTACTTGGGGTATCCCATAATTTGAGTAAAAAAATCATTTATACTTGGTGTTGTCATTGTATCGTCTTAACAAGTATTTTATAACTTGTACAGATGACAATCACTTTTCTAATAATTACCTAATTAAACCATATCATTTAAAACATTTAAAAAGTCAAAGAATAATTTGTTTAAAGTTTTACTTTTAGATTTTTATACAGGTCAGTTATTATTTTGACTTGGTGACATTTTACCTTTAAAATCCAAGTTTGGACTCGGGGAGGAACTGTTTTGCTGGATCTGGTCAACCACTGACTGGAAACCGATCTACTGAAAAGGTAAATACAATTTGAAAGGTTTTGTTTGTTCTGGCAACACATTTACTTCTGAATTTTATGTTTCCAGGATGAAACACACCAGAGGAAGGAGATGGACCTAAAAACGGGGAGACACCAGGACGGGATCGGAGACCAGGTGGAACCCAGATCACCTTGACCAGGCGAGTCTGTCCGAACATACTCGAAATGTGTATGACACAAGCATGTAACTGACAAAGTAGTGAAGATACTGGCATGCGCTTTGCTCCTAAAAATGCTTCTGTAAAAGTCAGAAGTGTTGAGAAAACCTGTTAGTAGATCAGAGTTGGAGGCGTCTCAGTAAAACCTGAACAACCTTATTTTTTGCATAATTAGAAAATGAACAGATTCGTACTTGTTAACAAAAAGACTTTACAAGTTCTCATTAAGAATCTTGTAATTCACGACTTGTATTTTGTAACTAGAACAAAAAGCTACCTAAAAACAAGATTCATATTCTATAATTACAAGAAAAGATGAGCCTCTGTTGTTTTAATGGATTTAGTGTTAGAGGTTTAGTAGCAACTGAAATAAAATTCAAAAGAAGAAGAAAACCTTTACAAACAACAGAAACATTTTCATTCAGGATAAATGCACTTCAAGTTCTTCACAATGAAATTTTTGAATGTGTTCGGAGTTGATGGAGGAAGAAGGCAATGAAAAGGTTTTTAGTGGCAGGGACGAGTTTCATCAGTCTGCATGTTGCTCCCTCCAAACTCAGACTTCACTCGGAAAAGCAACAATTTTAGCAGCTTCTAGGTTCATATGAAGGCGGTTTTATGTTTTATTTGATAGTTAGTGGAAAACTGCCACAGAGAAGACGACAATGTTAAAGGTTACTTACTGTAGCTATCAAAATGCAACTTGAAAATATAAATATTCTTCCTGTACAGGCTGATAGAGGAGAGGAGGACATTAAGTACTGAAACTCGTCCCTAAAGCAGTCAAACATACCATCTGATATAAAAGCACTTCAAAACACCTTCGTCCCTCCAGTTGCATTGATAAGTGTTTGTACCTTCTGTACGTCTCAAGGCATCGATTTTTCTTACAGGAAACTAACTTAGTTCATATACATACATACATATTCACAAATGGAAAAAAAGAACAAGAGTATTTAAGTTGCGCATCTGGCAAACTTCAGTCACAGTTGCATCTTTGTCGAGCGCAGTGGCGTATAAAGTAGCAGGCTAACAGTTAGCAGAAGGAAACACGATGTTGCTTTTATAATAACGTGCTTCTTCAATAGTGGTCTAAACAAAAACTCTTTAGAACAAATCTACAGCAATGATTATATGACAGCAACACAAAACATTGGCTTTATTTCAGTGAAAGGCTTCTATAGTGTCTATAGTTAATGTTTGCTCAGATGGTGTAAAAGAACAACAACTTGTGTTTTCACACACAGACTAACTTATAGATGTGTTTAGGGGATATCTCTGTGGTGGATAACGAGTGTGACCTAGCCAAAATCCAACATGGTGTGATGTCACGTTCTCTATCGACGGATAATATCTTTCACTGTATGAGGCAATGGAATGCAGTATATTTATGTACAAACAATATATTAACATCCATGTTAATACTCTGGAATAAAGCCAAAGCCAAATGTTGGCAGCATTAGTTACAGTTTCATTATTGGTGTTAAAGTACAGACAAAAAGCTTCTGGAAACATCTTGTTCATAACAAGTAAGGAAAACAGTTTTAGTGGACTGTTGACAAAAATGTTCACATATCCAGGAAGCTGATCATTATTGATCTCCTCTTTAGAAAAACTTTGTCAAACACTGAAACAGAGCCATTGCTCATTTATCACAGGAATGTATCTCGTTTGTTAAATATACTGTAAACAGACATGTAACAGTCGGTTCAAAGCTCTACACAGATGTACAGCTGTAACGGGGATGATGAGGTTGTTGCATAAATCTGTTGCAAACCACTTGCAGTTTAGCAGCCATTTTGGCTCAACTGGGCAGAAAACCACTCGTAAACAAAACAAAATCTGGAACTGCATCCATGTAAATGCTCATTTTAAATTCAACACTGTAGACTTTTATAATTAATATGTTATGTAGTGCACATTTTGACAATTAAAAAAAAATGCACAAAATTTTCTTATGAACTTGAACTCGTCTTAGACTGAAGCTGCAGAAAAAACTATTTAGTGACAAACATGCAGATTAAATAAACAGTTAACGGTGAATTTTAATTGCTATTTTTTCACCAGACACTGGTCACATTTAGTAAATTAATACATCAAAAGATCTTTTTAAAAAGTCTTAAAAGCTCTTAAAATACTCAAAAATTAAGGAAGGCAGCAATTGACAATAAATCCTCAGTTATTTTCTTGCATCAAAATATAATTTCAACAATATTCATTCTGACAAAATTATTGTAACAAAAACTTGGTGTTTTGTTTGCAAATTCAAAGAAAGACAAGCATTTTAGCATTAGCGTGCTAATGCTCTTTTTAAGTAACTACTGAACATTTTCTAGCAGATGTTTAGAAAAGGACCAATATTTATGTCCAGAGCTGGGTTAGAAACTAAAACTGTACACAAAACCTGAATTTTATGAAACATGTTTGTTTCCATATGGTTTGAAGACGGCAGGTCAAACCTTTAGCCTGTTGTTAGCATGCAAGTTGACATGCCAATACTTAGCATACTAGCATTCTGTTTGCTTCAAAATCTTGAGGCTGCTGTGATAAATGTCTGGTGAAAACAATTAAAAGTCAGCATGTCGAGGAATCCTGTCGAGAGAGAACCTGGTGTCAGACACAGAGTCAAAACATATTTCAGTCTATTTTCTTTCTAAACCGTTTTGTATTTGAACATCAGAGAAAACAGACCTAAAGACACAGCACTGAGTCCATGTGCTCTGGCGCCATTAGTGTATTTCTCATAGTTTTTGTTCTTTAAGAAAAACTAAACGTGCAGCCAACAGAGCCGACCATCAGACATTATGAGACGTCCTGCTGCTGCTTGTGTTGTAGGATCGGACTGATACTTAGGTTCTGTTCGAGTCAAAGCATCAGCTGAAACGAGGTGCTGCCAAACCGATCAGAGTGGAGGTGATGCGTTTAGTTGTCTGTAATTCTGTAGGCCATTACAGAAGCACATTGCATCCATCCAAAAAGTACCAGATGTGGAAATTAAATTATGACAAGCAGATGTCACAATTATGACTTGATATAGTTATAAGAAAACTGTCTCATTATTATGAGAGGTTAATTAATGAACTGCCAGTTCTCATAATTACAAGATCTCATATGCCGTTTTGAATTTTCCCATAAATGTGACTTTTTTTGCAGGAAAATTCCACAGAAAAATGTGCAGACTGTATGAGATTTAATATCATCACAAGGTAAAGGTAGCGTAATTCAGGAGGTTAAGAGTTTTTAAATGGGCTTTTGTAAAATTCTTTCAAAATTAGAGTTTTAATAAATATAGATAAAAAGATTTAACATTCCTTGTAATTATGAGATCAATCAAGTCATAATTATGAGAAAACCTCTTAATGCAATGCATGGAGAATATTACAAAAGAATCTCAGTCAACATCACTGCAAGTTAATTTCAGTTAACTGATTCAGCAGCATTTTACCTTCAAATTGTTCCAAAAATTGATGAAAACATACAAAGGACTGGCTTCACTTGTAGTGTTGAATGTTTTCTCTCCTGTTGGACTAAAGTCAGAGCAGCTGAGCTCGAGTTTGTGCTGGTTCAGTCACATCAGTACGACTATAAGCCATTTTTTTCCCTTTCAGGCAGCGACACACCACAGAAGTGCAAGCTCCCCAGCGGAGGTTGTTTAGTGGTTTGACCTGGAGAAGTCCAAGCTGCACCTGAAGGCAGCAGTGATCAAGAGAACCACTGACCACATCTCCTCACAGAGATCCAAGGCCATCACTAAAGTCTGGTAAGTCTGAGTCTGAGCTGCCGTCCATTCATCCGTCCAGGACAACCTGTGACCTCAGAAGATGGATGTGATACTAACACACGAGGTCGTCTAGCAAACTCCTCACATTCAGTTCTGTTTCCATCAGAACACATGAAACTCTCCACTGAGTGCTTTGAAAGATGTGATGAAGTTTCAGGATTCAGTCAAAGATCAGGCATCACCCTGCTTCCCTCTGCGTTGTCAGGTCACATGATGCCATTGGTGACGTACTGGAAGGAGTCGTAGAGTTTGGTGGTGATGGAGCGCATGGACCCATCCACCAGCTGCTCCACCAGCAACTGCAGCTGCTCCTCGGTCAGAGACATGTGGAAACGCTCCTTCAGGCCGCGGATGGTGCTGGAGCCATGGAAACAGGGAAGGTGGGAACCTGGAGGAGAGAAAGTCAGCACAGACGAGTCTTCAGTTTCAAACTCACATCATCTTCAGCAGCCTGGAAGCAAATCCCCGCCACAGCGTTTGAGGGTGCATGAACCACATGACTGCTGCTCCATTAGCAGGTCAGTGAGAGAGAGCAGCAGGCACAGATTAGTAAACACAGACTCAGGTTTGAGAGCGTGATTCTGGCTATGCGTGTGCTCGTTTCCGAGTCTGGGGTGGGCTCCCTAGCTGGTAATTGGTTAAACTCTGATTAGTTGCTGTTGCCTCTTTTGACACTAAAGACACTGGCAAGAACTGACAAGTCAGATGGCCGTGTAATATTGCTGTGATGCGGTTCACAACAACCGCCATGGTGGACCCGCTTAAAGGCTCCAAAGTCCATGAACCAAGTGTAAAAGTGAAATCTGTTTCCTGGCTTTCAATGTTTCTGCAGCTGAGAGCTGGTGGGACTGGCTGGCTAACAAAGCACAGTTGAACTGACTACGAGGAAGAGGTGATGTGTTTGTGTGCATGTGTTACCTTGCTGCATGATTTCAACTATCTGCAGCACTTTCTCCATGTGTTTCCTGGCGGCAATCAAACCCTGGAGCATCAGCATCTTGTAATAGATGAACATGTCTCCATCCAGACCCCCCATCACCTGAAAAGGCACAGAGTCATGAGTGATTTACTGAAAGTGCTGTTTCTCCAGAGACCAAAGCTCTAAACTGGGTGGGAACAGAGGCTTTGTTAAGCCTCACACTAGAACGTTTCATTACAGTCATCTGGCCTTGTTAGCTACAGTTCCTCCTGGGTCCTGTGACTAGACCTGGTCTGACTCCCCTCCGGTCCATTTAAATCAGGTTTTTTTCCAGTTTCAATTCATGCACACTTAAGAGGATTTTCCACATCATGTTTAGATGTGATTAGGAACCTTTACAATTTTTCATAAAGAGGTACTTGTTGATTTTTGACACTTCATGTGGTGCTACCCAGGATGTGAATTACACTGCTTTTTGCTGGGTCTCCTTTTGCTGAGGGGTCCAGGGCAAGCAAAGCCTTGTTAAAACACATACGACACCTTTTCCCAGCCATAGTAAGGCAGTCAAGCTACAAGCGGTTTCTCCTCAAAATGAATCTCTATGCACTAGTCTCACAGCTGTGGTTACAAGGTAAGTAGGCTAACTAAAAACAGTGCAACTAAAAATGAAATACTGCAGTCCTTAAACTTTGGCTTGAAAATGAACCAAACAAGAAACAGAGGGATTCCTGTGATCGACTGTTAAAGCAAACCTATAAGCTATATCTACTCCCCCACCAGGCCGAGTCAGGTGGGCCTGCGTGAGCCACAGAGCTGAGCTGTGAACACACGAGTTAACATTATGAGCCCTGAAACTTGGCTTTTTCTTTAAGGCCAAGTCAGTTGTTGTCTAGATTATGATAGGGTTGACGAATGCGTGACCCCACCCTAAATCTGATCCCTAAAGACCTTAAGTGTCTCCATCTTTGGTGCCGACACTAACAGTTACTCATCTGAAAAGGATAATCTCATCAGAAACACAACATGAAGTTGACTCACATCAACAAACTCTGATGTGAGTTTAAAGGCGGACGTCTCGAAGCCAAGGTTGCGAGGAGAGCTGGAGAGGATGAAACCAAAGTCGATGTGGATGATGTGACCCTCAGAGTCCAGCAGGATGTTCCCGTTATGTCTGCAGAGGGAACACAGGGAAGTACGGGACCTTTAGCCTAGCTTAGCATAAAAACTGGAAATGGGGGGGGGGGGACTATTACCATCAAAGGAAAAACAAGGTTGTCAGCATGTTTCACACTCTGAACAGGTTTTCAGACTGTAGTGTGTTTACTCTGGAAAAGTGACTAACTGCAGTCCACTGTAAATGAATGTGACAAACTTTTAGCGGGTTCAAGTTAGAATCGGGCTTAGGCCTGGGTAAAACCCCAGGGGACGCATGATGTCTGTGTGTCCTCACAAAGCCAGACGTACTAACATGTCTCACCTGTCTTTGACCTGCAGCAGGTAACAGATGAGGCTGTACCCGGCGCAGCTCTGGACAAAGTTCCTCTGAGCGGTGAGGAAGGCCTCGGTGGTGAAGCTGCCATGTTCCTGCAGGAAGTAGTCGAGCAGAGACAGCTGACTCTGTTTACGCACCTGCACGACACAAAGCAAAACCCAGTGGGTCATCTGAGAAAGTACTTGACCAGACACAAAGGTACAAGTGTGCTCTGTCACCTTTTACTCTAAACTAAGACTTAAAACTGTCTGTGAGCTCAGAGGCCGAACTAGTTTACCTTCATCAGCAGCCACGAGCATTTTACTGCATGTGAACTATTTACTAGTAGAGATCAGAGTTGTCAGCTCTAAACATTTTATTTTCCTGCACTGAATTCTTGTTAAACCTTATTTCTGAGTATTCACACAGGTCAAACTGTTCCGAGTCCATTTCTCCAGTGACCAAACCAGTGTGTCCTCTGTACGCCCTGCAGTGTGTAGTTGGTCTAGATCAGGGCTTCTCAGAGTCTGGACCCAGCCCACACCTTGTGTTAGGAACGCAGTAATATAATGACGTGTAGGTTTCCTACTTTAAAGAATACGGTGAAACATAATCGTTTCCCCGTTTGACATCGTTGTCATGGCAATGCTGACAGCCGGCGAATGTACAACGTTTAACGTCAACAAGTGACAGAGCTCAAGGGAAGGCTAGCAGGTCTTCTGTCAGTGGACACTGCGCTGCCAGTGCGGTGAGGATGTCACTATCCAAACACAAATCCAACACTTCCACCTTAACATCAGTGTTTATGAAGCTTAAAATGTATGTTTTAGTGAAAATGTCATTAATATATTATATATTCAGAGGTGTCTATTTGTCCTCCCCAGCTATGTCCATGAGAGGGTCAGAATATTAGGAACACCTCTGATTATAATGTAGTCCAGTACAACACCACCTTTAACTATGACCTTGATAAACATGTAATTGAATTTATACATTTATTAAAGTTTCACCAAAAACAAACATTGAGCTTCATAAAGACGGATGTTAAAGTGAAGTGTCTGGTGTCATGGTGCAAGGACAATAATCTCAGCCTCAACACGGACATGAGGAAGGAGATGATAGTGGACATGAGGAAGGAGAGGAGATCTCATCGGCCACTGTTCATCCGGGGGCTCGAAGTGGAAAGGTTGAGCAGCTTCAAATACCTGGGCGTCCACATCAGTGAGGACCTCACTTGGACACTTAACACCACACAGCTGGTCAAGAAGGCCCAACGGGGGCTGTACTTCCTGAGGAGGCTGAGGAGGTTTGGCATGTCACCTAGGATCCTTTGCAACTTCTACAGCTGCATTACTGAGAGCATCTTGACCAGCTGCATCACTGTCTGGTATGGCAGCACTACTGCTATGGACCACAAGCGCCTGCAGAGAGTGGTAAAGACTGTGGAGAAGATCACCAGGACTCCACTGCCCTCTCTGCAGAGCACTTACCACCGCAGGGTGCGTAGGAAAGCTGCCTCCATCCTCAAAGGTCCTACCCACCCCCAGCATGGACTGTTAGCCTCCCTACCCTCTGGCCGGTGCACATGCTGCTCCCATGCAGAATACATTCTCTATTATATTCTTATATATTTTTATTATATTGCTGCATTTGTTGCTGCTTAAAGTGCCTTAGATTTTGTTACTTATTTATCTACTTTATATTTCATTTGTATTTTTTGGTATTCATGTGGACGGCAAAGTAAGAATTTCATTGTACAGTGAAACGCGTTTCCTTACTGTGCATATGACAAATAAACACTTTGAACTTTGAAGTGTTGCATTCAAGTGTATACAGTTGTACAGGTGTCCCTAATAAAGTGGCCTGTGAGTGTACATTGCTTGTAAGTTATAAGCAAGTTTAGTAAAAGTAATTTTCTCATCAATAATTGTTCTGGACCTTTGGCCTTGAATAGAAATCGGATTCAAACCCTAACCCTGAACATTCTAGCAGCGTGTTCATAGCGCTTTGCTGTGACCACGTTTACATGATGCCTCAACAGTTTTCCACCTTTTAAATGTGGAATAAGTTCTGTTGGGTTATTATGTGAAGTTGGAGACGTTTTAGAACAAGACCTCGTTTAATCAGTCTGACTTTGGTGAAGGGACGAGAAAGACTAAATCGAGACGACACCTGTGTGAACTGTTTGTCTGTAGCATGATGTCCCATGATGCCTCGGTTACCTGGTGCAGAGAGACGGCGTTGAGAACGGGTTCGATCATCCCACTGTCTGAAGACATGACCAGGATCTTATAGGGTTTGATCCACAGAGGAACTCTCTCCTGCTGCCAGATTGACTGAGGACACAAGATGCCACAACAAAATAAACAGGACGGCTCTGTAGATGGGCAACAGCATGATTCTCCATTAACAGCACACAAGCATTTCCATGAGAGACTCAAGCCGAGCACACACTGTACGACTGTCACTGACCAAACAAGAGGTGTTATCTCACACTATACGTTTAAATCGGCCTGACCACACAGCCAGAACCCACGACTTCACTGCTCACACTGGACGATTCAACAGGACCCAGAGCAGGTGTTTGCACTGACACCTCCAGTAACGTTGAGGTCGGCCAGAAGAAAAGCAGCATTGCCTTTAGCCACTTTACTTTGTGCAGCTGATGAACAGCTGTGATCTGCTGTCACAGTTTCTCCTGTTACTGCAGATCAACGTTTTGATGACACATTGCACAGTGTGGCACTGCCATAGCTCAGTTAGCCTCGTCCGTATACAGTTTATAAATGTTATATCCAGTCTGAGGCTCAGTTTCAGCTGGTTCTCTCCACAGTGTGATACCTTGTCTGTGCTAACTTTAGTTTTCATGTGGAGCAGACAAGTGTGACTATTTATTCTTCTTCTACATGTGAATATCACTTTAATCACTGTTTGTGTGTGAGTACAGATAATTTAATATGTATTTATTATTTGAACAAGTTCTGATCTCTTGATGTGTACTGTGTGTGTGTACCTGCAGCTGTCGCAGGACCTGATAGGCCAGCAGCTCCTGCCTCAGGTCGTCCCCACACTTCACGATGACCGACAGTAGTCTCCAGTTGGGCAGGTGACCATATGGAGAGCCCTCTCTGATCCGCCTGCACACACAAACCGAATGTTACTACAGCAGCAAGAACACGCTGAGACACTTCCTGTCTGGGGACCATGAGCTGACCTGACTTTCTCCTCCCAGGGTTCTTTGAGGGCGACAGCCGATGGGTCCTCGGGGTCCCTCCTGAACGTGGTCGGAGTGTGAGCGAGGTTCTCAGACAGACGGCGCCTGCAATCAAACACAGCAGAGATCAGCTGCTGAGTCTAAGGCAGCCTGGAGCAGCACAGTAGCTCGACCCAGTGAAGCTCTGGGGCTTCACACCAAATAAACACAGCGCCATTGGGTGGAAAACTTAGAGCAGCTCTGCTGAGGTCAAAGTATTAAAACACTTCACTGACTTTAACAGTGTTGGTCGTATGTACATAGAGCGAGTCAGGGCTGTCGTGTCAGGGGCAAACTGCCTGAGACTAAGACATGGTGTGCAGCTGAGTGCACATCTTGGCCTGCGGTTCACAGCACCATAGCTACACAGCACACATAATGCAGTCAGTTTATTAGGAACACTTATGAACTGGTCTGAAACCAGCCGTCAACACTCATGCGAACAAATCTCAGAGAAACAAAAATGGACTTTGTTACAAGAGGCCAATGTGCTGAAACAGTGACCTCCCAGAGGGGCGGCCCCAGTGCGGCCCCTCCATCACTACTGGGAGCCAGTGGAGTGTGTACCTGATGTCTCCGGCAGCGATGAACACCGGCTCTTTACTCTCCAGACTTGTGATGCTGTCGACTGAAAACTGACTGATGTTGTCACTGCTGCTGGTGTGAGCCTCCGCCTGCAACACACACACACACACACACACACACACACACACACACACACGAAGTCAGCAGGGCGAAACAGCGGTGGAGTGGGAGCAGTATTTCTGTAGCTGGACCTGAACCCTCAGTGTGTCCTTCTCTCAGTCGACACAGGTTCATACTCGTCCTTTATTAGTGAGAAAAGTGAATTTCAAAGATTTATACTGTGAATTTTGCGTCTTCATGAATATTTGCAGTATATAGGAGGACGACGTACTGAGTATCGCGAGATCGTAAGACTGCGCAGGGGTATTCAATATGGCGATACACAGTCATGGAGTCCAAACAAAATTTTGATAGCTATTTTTTTCGGACGTTATAACCCACTACTGGTATTACACGAGCAATCCATCGGAATCGCAAGCTGCTGCCAATGACCGCAACAGACATTTAACATACTGGAGGATTTGTCGGACCTAGAATCATTCATCGACCAATACTACATTCATGGCAGTATGGATACCACCAGTACAAACCAACAAGATACACCAAAACCAAAGAAACAGAAAAAGACCTCTTCTACGGATACAAGCGATCTACAGACATTGAGGTCAGTGTTCTTGCATCCATCAATAAAAAACTCGATTTACTGGTCACACTTCATGAGGAAATAAAAGAACTCTGGACAAGCCTTGAATGTGCTCACAATTACATTGAAAAGTTAGAACAGTCAAACTACTTTCTCTAAGTATCTGTCAAAGCCCCGAGTGAAAAAAATGGACTCCATCATGAAAGAAAACAGAATAATGAAAGAAACAATACTGGACATTCAAACCAGAAACATGCACGAATACCTTTTACCGGTATTCTAGAACAATCACCCGACAACCCTGAAGCACTGATTAAGGACTTTATGAAGAATAAACAAAAAATGCCACCAGACACAGTCAACATGAACACCTTTCACCATGTACACTGCCTTGGGTCACGTTCAAAACACCCCGACCAATAATAGCCAAACTGGAACATTACAAACATAAGGGAGGGGACAGTGGTGCGGTGGGTAGAGTAGTTGTCTCCCAACCGGAAGGTTGAAGGTTTGACTCTCGGTGCCTGCAGTCCACATGTTGAAGTGTCCTTGGGCAAGACACTGAACCCTCCCGTTGCCCCCAATGGTTAGAGCCATCGGTTGAGTTGGCGCCGTAGATGGCTGCCTCAGTTCTGTACGGGAAACAAATTCCTTGTGTGTAACATACTTGGCCAATAAAGGTGATTATCCTTACAAAGAATGCGTCAAAAGCACAGGAAAAGAACGGAAAGGCACACATTACGGACTCAATGACCAATTCCCACGGGAAATTAACAAATGGTGCAAAATTCTCTACCCCATTATGAAACAACACAGACAAAACAATAAACGAGCAAACATCATTGTGGACAAATTATTCATTATCCATGGCTCTTCTGATTTCCCACATTACATCTAACAACCAGTGACTGTTGATTCTTATATTAAATAATACCCGACCAGCATTCTTGCCATGTAAATACACACACATAAAAATATCTCATATGCCCTCCTACAAACATCTCTGGCTTTGTTGCCATGTCTGTTGCACTATGTTTATTGCCATGTGTATTTGTTGTCTTTTTGTTTTGCTTTGTTTTGGGTCTTTTTGTCTTTTATTTTTTCTTTTGTTTTTTTTCTTTCTTTTTACCTCCCGTTTTACATTTGACAGTGTTTTACTTTCAGT
>NW_018128140.1:1553717-1563894 GCF_001952655.1 Monopterus albus
TTTTATACAGGTAACGAGCTGAGAGGGCTCCCAATGTCAGCTCGTTACCTGTATAAAATACACCTGGGAGCCAGAGATCTTGCTGACTGATAGGGGATCAAATACTTATTTCATTCATGAAAATGCAAATTACTTTATACTTTTTTTGTAATGCATTTTTCTGGATTTTTTTGTTATTGTTGTGTCTCTCACTGTTCAAATAAACCTACCATTGAAATTGTAGACTGATCATTTCTTTGTTAGTGGGCAAACTTACAAAATCAGCTGTGGTTCAAATAATTTTTTCCCTGACTGTATACATTGAGGGACAGCTCTATTGCGACTCCAACATTACTCCGTGCCTCTTCTGATTTTCTACAGACTACCTACCAACCAGTGACTGCTACACTATATGTTAAATAATTCAGCCCCTTACATCCATACACAGAGCAACCCCTATCCCACACGGACTCCTACAACCATCCCTTGTATCAGCGCCCCTCTTTTTACTCTGTTATTCTGTTTGTGTTTTTGTTTGATCACACCATGTAGAAATGTATACTTGTCTATGTTTTTTGTACTGTTATGCCCACATATACATTCTACAGTGAACACTTTCAGTATAATAACAAAATAGGTAATTATTTGGCAAATTTATTACAATGCAAAAAAGAAAAAGCATTAATTCCACCCATACTTAATCCTGGAGGTGAAATTGTTTAGAGTCCACAAGATATTAATAACGTATTTCAAGCCTTCTATAGTAAACTTTACTCCCCCAATTACAACCCAAATTCATCAGAAATAGACATTTTCTTAGTTTAAAACTGCCAACACTATCCAGAGAACAAGCTGACAGATTAGATGCTCCTCTCACCATCAATGAACTCCATAAAGCACTGATTTCAATGCCAAATAACAAATCACCCGGATCTGATGGACTACCAGCTGAATTTTATAAACATGTTTGGCAAATGCTATCACCACTGTTTCTCAGAGTCACCACAGAAATTAAAAGACACCTCCACAATACCAACACACATTAACACGACCATCATGACACTCTTATTAAAACCAAACAAAGACCCAATCCACCCTTCTAGTTACCGTCCCTTATCACTTATTAATTCAGATTTAAAAATAATTACCAAAGCCCTAGCCACTAGAATAGAGACAGTCACTCTAATATTAATCCACCCAGACCAAATAGGTTTCATTAAAAACATAAATGCTTCATATAGCATTTGTAGATTGTGTAATTTGATTAATCATGCTCAACAAAAACAAACGAAAACCATAATTTTATTACTAGATGCAGAGAAAGCATTTGACAAAGTTAACTGGACATTTCTCTTTTGTACATTACACAGATTTGGGTTTGGAGAGTCATTTATCCATGGGATAAGAACATTGTACACATCACCTAGGGCAACAATAAGGATAAGGACAATCACCTTTATTGGTATGTTTTACACACACAACACACACACACACACACACACACACACACACACACACACACACACACTTTATGTTTCGTAGTCCATGGGGACTTCACATTGACTTACATGCATTTCCTGTAGACTAACCCTAACCTTAACCAGAACCACTACTTGCCTAACCCTAACCTTAACCTAACCTCATCCTAACCCTAAACCATGTTACCACCCTAAAATTCAATTTCTTGCCCATGGGGACCTCAATTTAGGTCCCCACCGTGAAATGGGTCCTCATGAGTTGGTATGGAGTCTGGAAGAGCTGCCATTTGGATCAGTCAGGTCTCAGCTGCTTAGCTTGTAGTGGGGTACTTGCACAGATGGAAGATGACAAGATAGCAATAAAACTACAGTAGCTGCAGGACAAAGCACAAGAGGACCTCACACTTTCACTGAAGCAGATCAAACAAGTCCTGAGCATCATTGTATTTAGTAATAATGACAGTGCACACCTACAAAACATCTCATTAAAGACTTTAATTTACAACATGTGCACACAACTTTACTGGGTGACACATTTCTTTGTTACAAGCTCTCAGCTTTGTTTACAGTCCACTAGCTGCTTACACTTTCACAGTTGCACAGTTAAGTCTTGCCTTACTTCAGATAAAATTAGTCTTTATGCAGATGATTTATTATTATATTTACAGGATCCCTATAAGTCTCTACGGGAAACTTTACACATTTTCTAAGATCTCAAACTACACAATAAACTGGAATAAATCCACCATACTACCACTCTGAGGATGCCTGGGATTCTGCAGCTCAAGACTCATCCCCCCCCATTCTGCACAGAAAACATTAAATATCTAGGTATTAATATCTCATCAAGCCTCAAGCAGCAGCTATACGACAGAACAATATAATTAAAGGACTACAAGATACTTAGTCAGAACATAAAATTAGTCTTTATGCAGATGATTTATTATTATCCCTATAAGTCTCTACGTGAAACTTTACACATTTTCTAAGATCTCAAACTACACAATAAACTGGAATAAATCCACCATACTACCACTCTGAGGATGCCTGGGATTCTGCAGCTCAAGACTCATCCCCCCCCATTCTGCACAGAAAACATTAAATATCTAGGTATTAATATCTCCCCCAGGCCATCAGAACTTTTTAATCTCAACTACACTCCCCTGCTAAAAAAGACAGAAGATGATTTTAAATGCTGGTCCAGTCTTCCTCTCTCACTCATCGGTCGAATAGCTACTGTCAAAATGAAAACTCTACCTCAACTCAACCACCTGTTTACAATGCTTCCCACAACACCCACAGATAAATGGTTTAAATCACTTGATTCTTTAACTTCACAATTGAGCACAATTCAGCAATGTAAACTAGCAACTTATACAATACAAGGCCATTTACAGGATCCATATTACAAAAAGTAAAATGTTCAAAATGGGTTTCACTGACACAGGCTCGCAATGCACTCTAGATTGCACTGACAGTTATTTTCATGCTACTTGGACCTGCCAACCACTTCATTCCCTGGATAGCAGTGACGAAGAAACTCTCCACCATCTTGGGCTGTAGAATCCCTCCTTGTCCATCACTTTGCTTACTCGGTAATATCACAGAAGTTGACCACCTACCAATCAAATACAAAAACCCACTCCTCATTTCTTTAGCTATTGCCAAGAAAACAATCTTTCAAAACTGGAAATCAAAAATCACTACACATAAACCAGTGGACCAACCTTCCGATAGAATACATCACAGAGAAAATGACATCCACTCAAGAATAGTTTATCAGCTTTTCATGACACATGGAACCCATTTCTAAAATATTTCAACTTGAACCAAACACCTGGGGCTGAGGCCACAAACATTCCCACCAACCTCTAAAAATGTAACAAGCTGATTTTATTAGCAGTACTGTTATCATCATTATTATTGGTAATTTTTTTAATTTATTTATTGCGTTTTATAGACTGAATAAGTTGGAAATACCCACACTTCACACACTACAATCTTGTAAAACACTATATCCTTTTGTAATGTCATGTATCTGTTGCCTTGTCTCCCATGTTCAGTACTTTTTTTTAAATTGAAACAATTTACAGTATATGATTTATAGTCAGTTTCCTGAGTGTCGAGGACGAGCTGCTGCAGTGATGTTAGTGTCAGCTGAAGTACAAAAGCCTTGTTTGCTCAGATGCACCTTTGTCATTACTGGATCCAGCTTTAAACTGATCATCACAATCACCAAACTAATAAAAGCTGGACTGATCATTTGTAGCCCAGGAAGGAGCAGCAAAAACAAGCTGGAAAACCTGGACATGTTGTGTTTAACGTGCTAGCGCAAACTGAGGGCTCACATCACCTGAGCCATAGTTAGTTTAGTCCTGCAACTCATCTTTGACGCACGCTAGTTGTTATGACTGCTGTGATTTGAAAGGTATATGATAAGATCATGTGATGTAGCATCGTGGCCGTGCCTCACCTCCACCTGCAGCTGTCCGATGTCGTCGGTGGCCCACGCCTCGTCATCGTTGTCGTAGTTCGGGACGGTAGAGAAACTTCCTGCTCTGTGCTCTGATGTCATCCCGTTAGCGTTCGCCATGGTGACAGCGCCGCCACAGTCCAGGTTCTCTGCAGAACGAGCCGAACGGATCCTGGTCTCCGGGATCCGAGCTGGGACAGGAGACGTCTCAAAGCTCTCGCACTCCAAAACCTCCACGTAGATGATGTAGGGAGCCTGAGGAGCAGGAGGATGACAGAGGATCCTCTGAACAAATGTCTTGTTTGGTTTTCAGTGTTTTACTGACCAATCAATTAACTGAAATCATCAGAAGACTAATCAGTGATGAACATTATATTAAGCTGCAGCCCTAGTCTAAATGGGGACATCTTTAGCTCAGGATCCTCCTGCCAGACTTCACCCTGGCCACACCTGTTGGAGCTGGAGATGTGTCTGAACAAGCATTTGCAAATACATTCTTCTAAATAAGTGTGGTTAAAACTTCAGCATCAAGATCTGTCGAGCTGATTTTCTTCTTCTGATGGGGGTAAGCTAACAGTTTCCCCCTGCTTCCAGTCTTTTGTGCTAAGCTAGGCTAACAGCCTGGATGTGTCTCTGATTTGAAACATAAGAACCAGGATCAAGGAGTTCACAACTGGTGATCCTTATCTGAGGATGATGTTCCAAACTGCTGTCCTCCTCATGTTGTTCTTCATATCCACTAGGTGGAGACAAGTGGGATTAACACACCACAATGACCAGATCCAGAATATTGAAGAGAGAAAATCTGGATCAAGGTGATCTCATCCTGAACTGCTTTGAAATAAAAGAATCTGGCTGAGGTTTCTGATCCTGGATCACTAAATCTTGGATTTCCAAATGTGATAGGGATTAGTTTTGAACTGCTAGGCCCAGAGGATTTTACTGACAGTCTCGCTTCTCTCACTGCTCTTTTATATTAGTCAGGTGTTACCTTGTCTTTGGAGTTGAGGACCACGGCCTGGGTGTGAGGGATCCTGCAGACGTGGTGCTGGTGCTCGGCGGTGGGCAGCCACACTCGGGCCGGCGAGCAGCGACAGCTCTGAGATCAGCCGCTGGGTCTTCTGCTCCTTGGTGGGCAGCGTGGCCAGACGCTTCCCGATGCAGAGCAGGGACTTCACGAACTCCCGCTGAGGACGGAGACGCTCCGGCTGAGAACACACAGATTGACGAGCACTTCAGGTTCAAGAACACGACAGAGAGAAGGTTCCTGATACACAGAACACCAGAGACTTCGTTCACCGAACAAACACTTCAAGCCCCACAATCCTACACAGCTGGAGCTGCAACAACTGCTGTATGCTTATTTCACCCATCTGGTTGCACTCGAGTACGGCCACGAGATGGCGCCATTTACATTCAGACTCTCAGATTACATGGACAGTAGACTGAAATAAAACCCGTCATACTGCAGAACACAAACAGCATAAGCTTTACTGCAGGCAATAAAGTCAGACATGGCCTGACCTGAAGGAACGAGTCCACAAGTCCCTGAACAGTGCAGCTACATGTCCAGACACAGGTTTGATTAAGTTGTCAACATTTGGGTTTTGGACTCCTGGCCAGCACAAGAGAAATGATTGACACTTTCTATAAAACTGATCGGTTTTACTTTATTTAGTCTCAAAACAGCCTAAACCTTTGTATCAGCTTTCTCCTGATACACCCATCCCAAAAAATGTTTCAGCTTCTCACGTGACCACATGACGGTAAACTGAGTATATAAGGGCTAAGGATGAAACCCCTGGGACATTTTACAGATAAACACTCGTTTTAGCCTTCAGTAACCAGCAGAAACACATACAGGAAAACAGCGCCTGTCCAGAGTCAAAGCAGAACAACTGAACTCTGGAACAGACACTCCACGCCACACGGAGCTCTGTGATCCAACAACCGTCTCGTTACCACAGCACAGTCCTGCTCTCCTGAACACAACCCAGTCCCTGAGCTTCACAACACGACCAACAGCTTCCAAAAGTGTGTTTTCTTCATATCAGTCCACAAATATTCAGTTCAATTTCAGCTTTATTGGTGTTAAAACTGATCTGAGAACAGTTTGACACCTAAAATAAGTCGAGTCCATCTGCATTGATTTGGATTTAAATACGTCCTGTGTCGTCATCATTGGCTGCAGTCTGTGTCTGCAAACCCACTCCTCCTCCTCCTCCTGTCAACATTGCAATTGTCCTCCTCCTCCATGATGAAGAGGAGTCAGATATCTGTCTCTATTTTCTCTGGGCAGCAGGGTTTTATTTCATCAGGCCTATTCCTCTCTGTAAATGTGCCTTTCATTTGAACAGACATATGCTCATGTTTGCTGAGTGTGCTTGCGTGCTGGGACCTCTGGTCCATGTTTTTCAGATTCTTCATGCTCTGGTGAAACAAGCTGTCGAGTCATCTTTAATGGCAAATCAGATCAGAATGAGGAGACGAGTGACAGCTCAGGCGGACTGAGCCATCAACCAGTATCTGAAGCAGCATTTGTGTGTTTGCACAGGTGAGGCGAGCAGCCGGCTCAGGTTTCTCTCACAAGTCTCACATGTCAGCAGATGATCTGTCACAGAGACGATGCAACACACAGAAGCAGAGTGGAAACAAAGGACAACGGTGACATCAGATCAGCAAGAAAAGGCAGAAACAGAGAGGCACAGTGAAAACACTGAGGTTTCAAACGTCACACTTTACATTTGTTCCCTAACAGTTATGTTCATTATCAATTAATCTGATTATTTTAACCAACCACTAGCTTTGTCTGTACAACATCAGAAAACGTGAAGAGGCCCCGTCATACGTTGCACAGTGAGAGAGGGACGGAGCAGACCGGTCACTAAAACTACTGTCCAGCTGTTCATTGCCTGTTGATTTACCAGTTGATTACTTGATCAACAGCTGCAGATAAATCAGTGCTGTATTATAATAAGTTACACTCACAGCATTTTATGACAACTTGACTTTATCAACTAAAGTTTTACAGTTTTATGTTTTTATTATTTTATTGGCTAAAATTAATTACAAACAGTTCTGTTGATGTTTAGTGTCGACATCTCTACTGGCTGTACCAGGTTTTAACTATAGAGGAGTGAATAACTGAAAATCAGCACAGTGAAAAAACAAGCCAATGAGTAAAACATAAAAGTATCAGCCCACATCACATCAGTGACAGGGCCCATTCAGTCATCTCTTTATCGTTTTGTCTTTTAACTTTTGTGTTGTATATTGTGGTTTTACCTTTTGGGAAATGTGTGTCTGATGCTGTTTTACTATGTAAAGCTTGTGTATGGACGGTGCCCAGATTCCCCCCTTCCTGGGTTTCATCATAAAAACACAGTAAAAGAGTCCTCACCTCCTCGTGAACCGCCTCCACCTTTGGGTTGCTCCCTGTCCGACGGAGGCCAGTGCCAGGCCCACTGTTTGCCATCGTAGCGTCTGACTTGGATCTCTGGTGGGTCCTCCTGGAGGGGGAAGCAAACACCTCGGCCTCCCCGGGTACAGGGCTGTCAGAGGAGGGAGCGGGGGACGGGACACATGGGGAAGTGGAGGTCTCCATGTTGCTGCTGTTGTGCCTGCGGTGACAGCGGTGGTGGAATGGTGAGGACACTGGACTTTCAGAAGCCGAAGCTGCCCTGGAAGCGTCGGCTGAAGGAGCAGGAGGTTTCAGCTCGTCAGACAGGATCAGCTTTCGGAGTTTGGTGCCTCTGGAGTGACGCTGGGTGGAGATGTGCATGTCGGAGGAGTAGGCGCCCAACAGCCAGGCTGACAGCAAAGAGAAGGTGATGCTGCCCCTGCAGCGGTGGATCTGACAGACAGACAAGAGGACGGCTTTCCATCACATGTCAATGACCAATGTCACATTTCTGCCTCCTGAAATAAGTTTTCAATTAGGGGTGGGTCACATGGCCAAAAACTAAGTCTGGACTTTCTTCAAACCTCTACATGGTGGCGGCTTTGGATTCCCTGTAAGGGCCAGTCCGCCAGGAGCTCGAGGAAGGGGGGCTGGTTTCCCAACTCTTGGGATTTCACTATTAAGATGCTAACATTAGCCTCTCTTAGTTCTGTGAAGCTCTAAACTAGTTAGCCATGCTAACAACCAGCCCTTTCTGCGGGGGGTGTTCACAATCAGAAGTGAATGTTGAAATCTGTTAAGACAACAAGTTCAGGGGTCTGAGGACTCACCAGGTATGGCCGGATGGCGTCGCCCACCTCTGTATCCATGTGCACGTACATGTTGAGCAGCTGCGGCAGGTAGAAGTCCACCTCGCTGTCGGGGAAGCTGAAGAGGCGGTTCCCGATGTACGCCTGCACACCCGGCTCCTTCGACTTGTACAGGTAGGAGATTGCCATGGAGACATCAAACAGCTTGGACTCGAAGAGGCGTAGCAGCCATGACTGTTTAGATGATGCCGCCGCTGCTGCTGCTGATTGTGGCCCTGGAGATGACTCGGGATGAGATGGAGGAGGAAGGCCTTGCTGGGAAGCAGCACCTTGTCTCTGTCCCTTCTTCACACAACTCTCCTCCTTTTCATCCTCCTCATCTTCCTCTTTGATGGAGCCGGCATCCGGGCTGATGTGCCGCTGTGGACTGGTGCGCTCGGTGACATCTATGTAGTGTTGTTGCTGACCATCCTGTTGTCGTCTGTTGTCGAGCTGCTGCTGATCAGGCACGTCCCTGTTCTGCAGCTTCACCTTAAGCAGGACCTCCTGGCAGGCCTTCAGGGCCACTGCAGGGTCAATCACTGGAAGCAGACAACAGGGAGGTCAGACTGAACTAGCCCGCCACACCACCTCACAGCCTACAAACAAACAGCACACTGCTGACTTGAGCCAGCGGTGGAGCCACAGACGTGAAGAAACGAAGCAGCGTCCTGGCCACTGCCTCTGAGAATTCATACAACGGCCAACAGATACTGATGCGTGGAGGATGTGACCTGAGGCCCCCTTCTCACATGCTTCTCCACCATCACATGACTACAGCTGTAGGCTAGACTGATCCACGGAGACCACGGTGAACTGAGTCCACATTAGACACAGGTGGTGTCTATTACACTGGGATCAGAAAATGTCTACAGCAAAACACCACGACTGATGGCGATGTCAACAGCCACCAGGTGGGGTGTGGGGGTGCAACTACATGTACCTCGTTGCCCATCTGGCAGTACTTTGGGTTAAGAGAAAACAAAACACTAATGAAAGCACAGGATTTGTTTATGCAACGTCAAAGATGACAGACTATAAATCTTGATAACATTTGTGTGAACGCCATCCAGCAGAATGTGCTCAGGTCCATCACTAATCTGAGATCAAACGAGTTTTACCAGTGAAGACGCCTCACTCTGCTGGAGTTGTTGGAACTACAGAGAACCACAGAGTTGACTGTGGAAGAGCCCGATGCTAGTGCAGGAACGGGACGGCACTAGTCTCAGACTGGAAGTAGGTGGACTTTGAAAACACTGAGGAAATCTTGCAATGTTTGTTATTTTGTGATCAGTTGTCGTAATACTTAAGTGTGCAAGACAAAACCAACTGCTTAAACAACTCTGATCCTCAGAAGACACGAGTTCTAGCGAGACGTGAGCAAGGGAACCCCTCACAGGCTCGACGTTGGCAATTTGGTTCTGAACTGAGGATTTAAAATGTGACTGGTGTGGAGTCAAACTGCCAACCACCCCAGTCTGACTAGTTCATGTGGAGACGTTACAGAGAGGTCTCGTCAGGATTATTTCCTCTCAGTTTTCCTGAGCCCAGGCTGAGGTCATCAGATGTTTTGTCTGACCTACAGTCCAAAACACAAAGTGTCCCATCTACTGTCAACAAGCAACAAAACCCAGCAGAGATTTGAGAAACCAGGGTCAGCACAGTTTAGTTTATTATTATTCTTTTGCCTGACAGTGACAGCCTGTGGTTCATCACTGACTTTGTCGATTGACTGCTCGGTTAGCGAGCCAGTGCTGTCGCTATGCTCACATATGATCCAGGGACAAACTCACTTGTTCTAGGTTTCAAAGTTTTAAACATATATGATAATGGAACCTATAAAGATCATGTTCTGCTACCTTGGTCGACTCCCAGGTCCATCTCCATGGCATCCTCTGAGATGGCGTCCAACGGGGGACTCGGCCCTCGCGGGTCGCCGCTTGAGACGCCGCTGCTGCCAATGCCCTCGCTGGTGCTGCTGCCGCCGAGGGCGGCCAAT
>NW_018128140.1:1563981-1587197 GCF_001952655.1 Monopterus albus
AGGAGGCACTAGAAGGGGAGGAGGGGCAGGAGAAAGTGGTGTGGGATGGGGAGGTGGGTGGAGATGGCAGGGTGGAGTGGGAGGGGCTACAGCGGAGCGGCTGCAGAGCCGGGGACACTGAGACCTTGGCGTCAGCCATTCTTAAGAGGAGACCTAAAAAAGAAGAAAGAGAAATGAGATGAGTTTCAATCACCCACTGTGTATTGCAGCAGGATCAGCAGGCAAGTCCAGACGCCCCCCTCCCTGGTGGTGATCTCCAAGCCCTCCCAGGGGCATCCTGGGGGTGGGGGTCCCAAAGCCAGATGTAAAGTGTCTCCAGCCCGTCCTGGTCTACCTCAGCTGAGCCCAGCCACTGAGGTGGAAATGCACATTACCCAGAAGAACACAGGTCCCAGTCTGCTCCCATTAGTGCGTACCAGATGCTGAGACCACCAGGAGCTGTGGTTTCATCAGCTGATCCCCAACAGCCCCGGTGTGGCGCTGTGACTGCAGGAGAAGCCTGAACGTCTCTGTCAGTCACAAACTGCTCGTCTGCCCCTGGTCAGGAAATAGTTAAGCACAGACTTTGCGCAGAATCTGAGCTGATTCCTGTTGTGTGTCCTGATCATGTGACTGGTCTCCCCCCCACACCTCCGTGTGTGTGTGTGTGTGTATTATGTAACAAGTGCCCTCCTGCACACCGACCTGACATCACAGCTGGCATCTCCGATCACTTCCTGTTCATAAAACACTCACAATTTGGGATAAATTTAATGAGGTTTCACTTTCACTTGATTTCATATTCAAGTTTTACTTCATTATAAATCATTTGTAGCAGCCTGTGGTTTGGTGGTGAGTGTGTGTTGTGCACACTTTTCTCTATTCACTACTTGATCCTTTAGAAGAGAGGTTTTCACAAGGTGAGGCATCTCCCTGGGGGTGAGGGAGGAGATGAGGGAAACGAGGTCAAAGGGACGGGAGCATGCAGGCGATGCAAGAACAGGAAGCTGGTTATTGTGACCGGCGGAGGAGGCTTTAAAAACACAGTGCAGAGGGAAACCTCCGAGGAAGTGATGACACGCTTGTGTCAGTGTGACGCAGGCGATGAGCATCCTCCTCCTCCTCCTCCTCATCGCTGCAGAGACTGGGGGAGGAGGTTTCTATGGTGATGTTCAGCCTGATGTCTCGGCTCCACGTCTCCTCTGCTTTCACTGAGCAGCAGCTCATCCCGTTTCTGTCCCACCTCCTGACTCTCAGCCCTGTTTCCATAACAATGCTGTTGAAAAGGTGCCGTTTCTGTGGCAACACTTATAAAGATGGTGTTTCCGTGATGACGCTTTTATAGGCTCTCTGCAGATTGACTGTGTTTAAATGTAAGACCTTTTAAACAGCTCATATAATTTAATACCCTTTACCATCTTATCATCCAAAGTAGGAAAGTATAATGGAAAACAGTGACATGGTCCAGTATGATGTGTTCTTAAGTTTTCAGCATCACCTGGGGTAGAATTATATGACTGGAACTAACCGGATGAACAATTACTGCTGTAAGATGGGGGGGGGGCTTCATCAGTTCTGCCCAACTGGCGTTGAGCCGGAGATATTTATCCCTATCGGTGGTGTTTCAGTCCTTTGAAGGCCAACAATGTCTCCTAATGACTGGGTTGTTATAGCCAGGTATCGGTGCGCATCGTTACCTGGACTGGGCTATAACAACTCATAAATATCTCCAGCTCAACGCCAGTCGGGCAGAGCTGATGAAGCCTCTTGGATGAGAGGTGAAATGTCTTCGACCTAGAAATCTAGTCCAGTTGATTTTTGTCTAAGTTTTTTTTTCAGCTTACTATGACCTGAATGACTGAGAATCTGCACAGACAATTACTGCTGTAGGTGGTAATGGTCGACTGGGACGTCATCAAACATCATGTTGTGTCCCACCAACATGGTTTCCTGCGACATATGTCATGAATGTTGACATATACTGCCACATGTCCTCCTGATGACATCAGCAACACATCGACCAATCACCTGACAAAGTGAAGAGGAGTTGAGTATGATGTCAACCCAGCAGAAAGTGTGTGGGAGTGTGTTCATATGTGTGATGGTTTCCAGATTTGAGGTTCCAGGATTGTTGAGGCGTGGGCAGATTCACACACACACGCCTGTTGCCATAGTAACAGTGTGTGTGCTGTCATGTTTTAGCGTGGTGCAGCAGCCAGTCCATCGACATACTGACTTTTATTACAGTGAATCATTCCAATCATTTCTAAAGAAGACCACTGGGAAACACTTCCTGGCTGCAGTTTCCCAAGTGAGACGAACTGCTGCTTTTCTCTGTGATTCCTGAGACTAAAGTTGGGGTCACTGCGTTTTGGATAGCTGATTAAACAGGTCATCTCGATCCAACAACCCAAACTGTGAGACATAAAAAAGTTGAGCAAATCTGGAATTAGTTAATTTTCTGTTGAACAAATCAACAAATTTTTCAGATTCTGAAACACTTCTCATGTCAGTAGCTCAGTCAGGGTGTTGGCACTGGGATAAAAAAAAACAAAACAAAACAAAACAAACCCCCACCGTTTCAAGTGATATGCAACCAAACAGCTTTCTCTCTGTCTTTTATACCAACACAGCCTTTTAAATGATGAGGTGTAAAAGTGTGGAGGTCAGAGTGATGCTACACTTTGACCTTTGACCTCCGGCCTGCTGACCGCTTGTCTTGGTGATGACAGAGAAAACAGACCGATGAGCGTCTCTTCTCTAAGGATCTAAGGATCTCAGCAACACCAGCTCTTTCACTTTCAGTCTCTGCTGCACTGACTCATGCATGGATCCTTCAAACACACAAAGCACTTCAGGGCTGCAGCAGGTTTCACATGGTTCATTAACTTTAATGACAAAAAACCCCCTCACACAGCCGACCGGTGTTAGTTGGAAACAAAGGGGACCTGCCAAAAACCCACCTACTCAGAGTGATGTCAGCTCCAGTGTTGTGCACACAACACTGGACCCACTGCTGTGAGTCCTTAAGAAACACTGGTGAGTTTCTGGGTTGTTGTTCAGCTCGCATCATCCCCACACCAACTTCGCACCCACAGAAGACATGTGACGCTGCGACGACAAACAAC
The DNA here is from genome assembly GCF_001952655.1 of Monopterus albus. NCBI lineage: Eukaryota > Metazoa > Chordata > Actinopteri > Synbranchiformes > Synbranchidae > Monopterus > Monopterus albus. Next base: position 1,567,089 of record NW_018128140.1, read on the forward strand.
ACCAGAAACACAAACAGAGTCACAAGAAGTGGGAGAGAAGAAGCCGTTTCAGTCTCTCAACCCAAAGCTGAGATTTTCCTGTCTGGTTGTTTACCGTTGTTCCGGTTTGTCACTGGGATCACGCTGCGTACCAGTTGCTGCAGGAGAAAAGCCTCCAGGCTTCTCATTCTGAAGGAGGTTTGGTTACTTCCTCCTACACGGTCTGAAACATCTCAGAGCCGGTTGTCATCAAGCAGGTTACGTCTGGAAACACGTCTGTTTCAGCCTGTGTCCAGACTGAAACTGGCCTTTGTTCAAACACCGTCCTGAGCATGTGAAAGTCGAAGCACAGCTCAGTGTCTCACTGTCAAACTGTGAAGCCACAACTCAACCCCGTTGCTGAAATTCCTGCAGGATGGAAACCAATATAATCTGGAAATTAAAAACCTGTGAGTCCATGTCACGTCTTCTCCGACCAGCTGACCACAGCTGAGCTCACAGTGGTTCTGCTGATGTGAACTGGTGTCTGGTTTTAAACGAGCTTTACTGATGCATCAGTCCGGCAAAAACGAACTCCTTTCATTACTTTATCAACCAAAGTTAATAAATAAACTCTAACCTAAAGGGGCGGCTTCTCTTAAATACTGAATACTTGTGGAAAACTATGAGGAAGCACACACACACAGATCTTTATCATAAAGAGACTGAGGTCTGGTCTCAGGTTCACGTTTCAGCCCGGACAGAAAGTTTCCAGAAAGACGAGACCGTTTGTTCCTGATCTGATGAAACCTGATCGCTGTTGCTCTTGTGTCAACCCTGATTTAAACCCATCAGTTTCTCCTGCTTTGTTCACTTTGCTCTGTCACAGTCCTCTTTGAATTCAGACACTAACACTGATCCACTTCAGAAATTTGACACTTTATCAAAAAGAAGTTTGGAGAAAATCTTGGTTATCCTCTGCTGTCAAGCATCAGAGCTGAAACTCCACAGAAAAAAAAACACTGGAAATAAAACAGTGAAATGTCTGTCTACATGTTGTTAGTGTAGCTGTGTGCAGTGAATTCTGGGTACTGTAGTAACAGTGGAGAAACGGGAACCAGCCATCATTCAGTGGCTTCCATAGAACAAACTCCTCTGGATCATTTAATGGAACTGAATTTCTTTTAAATGCTGGTAATAATTAGGACTGCACTATCAATTAATTTAGTTTTTTTATTAAATGTTTGGTTAATAAAATGTGAAGCTGTACTTTCCCACAGTCTGAGGTGATGTATTCATTTCTCTTTGTATTCAACCAACAGTCCAAAACCCAGAATCCTCAGTTCCAGCAAGATGTGACAAAAAAAAAAAAAAAGCAGCAAATCACCACATCTAAGAACATCTGTCATAATTCAGCAATGATGTGAATATTAGCCAAAGGATTTACTGCCAATTGAACAAAAGTAAATATATTTCTAATAACATTAAAGGGCAGAGTTGAGATAAACTGACATGAACAGAGCGACAGTGAAGGCAGTGTCAGCACTGACTGATGGAGGAGTTCAGGGCAAAGTGTAAAGTTTTATCACCACAATGTCTATTAACTACAAAACGTTAGAGCACAGACAGACAACATTAACAAGGTAATAACTACCACAACACTGTCCCAAGTTTTCGTCATCAGTGACTCCCCCCCCATACGACTATACATTTTTCTGGAAGGTACTAATTTCCCTCATTTTCTTCTTTATTTTATACAAAAGAACATTAAACTAGAATTAAACTGAATTTCAGCATCAGCTGATCAACACAAAACAAATCTATGTATTTTGATAAACGATTAGTTGTAAGTCACACCACCAACTGGAAAACAAAAACCAAAAGAGACAAAATTGCTACAAAAGAATGCAAAACGACTACAAAATGACATAAATGCAGTGGAAAGACCTAAAATGACCTAAAAGAGCTGCAAACCTACTGCAAAGATAAAAAGAACTGCCGTGAGGATGCAAACAAAAAGAGACGCACATCGATGTGTTATAATAGTTTTGTTTCTCTCTGTGTGTGTGTCTGTGAGAGTTGTATATTGGAGGGATTGGGGGCCTGTTGCTCCTCTATGCCCAGGTACCCATTGACTCATGATCCGTCCATGGAAACACCCCATTAAAAGGGCTAAATAAATAAATACATCTAAAGCGATAACGGCGTGAGCAGGGTGTCGTAGAGAAGTTACAGAAACATAACACGTATGTTCTAAACCTGTGGTACAGACACCGTAATTTACAGATATTACGGAGATAACATGGACGGACCCTGGAGACATCAGAGCCGCTCCCTGATGAAAACAAACCGGGGCACAGAAGAGGACAGCCGGGCTGCAGCAGGCCCACAGCCCGCAACGGAACCCCCGAAAACCAGACACGGGTAACAGCTAGCGTCACCAAGTCCCAACAACCAACAACACAGAGAAAAAGAGAAGCAAAAAGCGGAAAATACAGGCGCAGAATAAGGAGGCTCACCCGGTTACTGAAGCGTCTCCTCTCCGGGTCCAGTGCTTCGAGACTCGTAGTTAAATTCGGTTTTCGTCCCGGAAAAGTCTGTGCTGACTCCAAACGTTTAACCCAGACTTTAGTCCTAGTCCCGATGTTGAGGATATAAACCGTTGCATCTAATGAGGGGGATTTATGGCCTGTCTCTGCTCATATCGGTTCTGCTTTAAAGCAGCAGTGACGCAATATCCGTCAAACGTCTGCAATCCAACACGTCAAATACTTCCGGTTACACAATGGTTACACAATAAAACCATACCGTTTTTTTTTCTGGGTAAAGTTTCTGCCAAAATTTTTCTTTAGACTAAATAGGTTTTTTTTTTATTTAAATAGCTCTTTATCAACCTACCTACAGTGAAATCAAGTCACAGAAATAGCTGTCACTGAAGCAATTATCGAATTAATTGATACGTTTTTAAAATAAAGTTAATTAGCAACAATTATCATAAGCGCTTAATTATTTCAGGCAAAAATACGAAACATTAACTGGTCCCAGCTTGTCAGAGGATTTTTCTCTTTTATTTTAAAATATATGATATTCAATTACAAATCTTTGGATTTTGAATATTTGAACAACAATGATTAAAAGACATTACTTAAGCTCTGATAAACTGAAATAATATGACTTTTTTAAATTTCATAAAATTATTTAAAAAATACAGATTTCACAATAATTAAACAAGTAAATATTACATTGCCTGACAATTGTAGGCTACTCTTGTTATTCATATAATTTATAAAAACCTTAACTAAAAATTCTTAGGACCGCACAGCTTGGGTTTCCAAAGCTCAGGACTCTAGAGGTTAACTATAAATTCTTTCAAAAATGTGTCTACCAAATCAGAAAATAAATTTGTGATCAGTTTTATTTAATGATCATTATTGAAAACCAGTTAAAATGATGATGATTATTCTTATTGTTGTTGTTTTCTGTAAGTCTCATGATTTCATTCCCTCCAGAGCACAAAACATTTATTGTGAAAACTGAGTCGCATCAGTTCCGGTTTGAGGTTTTGGTCGTTTCCGTTTTGACCAAAATATTCCGTTTTTCCACCCACGCTTTTCTTTATTTGATCAACAACAAAGTGGATTCAGGATCAAACCGTTAAAGTGTCTCATGTTCCTCTTTTTTTATCATAATGTTTCTATTTTCATTTTAAAACTGACACAAAACTGATAATCTGTAGGACATTCAACCTGAACCAAGAAACCTGAGGCAGAAAGAAGAAAAAGAACATAAAGTAGAAAAGAGGGGAAAGGGAAACAAACAAAAAGCAAAAAAGAGACAAAAAGTAAACACCATGGGAAAGGAGGAATAAATGAGAAGCAAAAAAGACTAAAAGAAAAAGTAAAGGGGAATAAAAGAAATGAAAGAACAGACTCTGCCAGTGAATGTCTCATCTTTTAATCCAGTCAGCGTAGGAAAATAGATTCACATTAATGTTCTGGGTCTGTCCTCTGTCACTTTCTCTTTCTCTTCACAACAAACAAACAGGCTCCAAAAGACCAAATGGGGCTGGAGCAGTGACTTACAGGTAAAGATGCATTTCACTGATTATTGTGGCTTCTAAACCAAAGGACAACAAGGGAGGCCTAATTTCTTTTCTCCACATTTGGACCGATGTCGACCTCCTGCTTTTAATAATGAACTTTATAGGTAAAGTGCAAAAAAAGACAATAAAAACACAAAGGTCACCAGATAACAGGGAAAGAAAAACAAACCATCTGTCCAAACTTTTAAAGTTAATAATGTACAAAACAAAGACACAGGAAAACCATGCAGGAAGCAGCAGCATCTTCCACAACGCAACAATAGTTTAAGACCTTCAGTGACAGTAATAATAATAAAATCTGCACATCTACAACCTGTACAACTTTATGATGTAGCAAAGACAGACAGCTGCAACAACAAAAATGTAAAGAAATTATTGGATTTAATAAAATTATCGATGGCAAAACAAGTTGACTGAACAGGAAATGGCAGCATGAAGCTCTATATGTTGCTGTTAGTGGGCAGAGTCCCACTGTGTGGCCATAAACCTGGACCAGATGACTGTAGAGGACCACACTACCCAGCGCTCCTGAGCCTGAGACATGCCTGCAAGGCTGTGCTCAGGGAACATAAGGAGAAACTCACTTTACTGTCAACACAAATGCACATTTGAATGATCAGACTCAAACACATCTAGAAATAACTGTGAGTGGGTTTCTGACAAACAGCCGCCTTCAGTTTAGACTGGGAGTCAACCATTACCACCATCATTACTGCATTAACTGCAGCGCCTGAACAGGATCAACTCGCACGGATCAACATCTTGTCACCAGCACTGTTGATTCACCTTCAGTCCACTCACCAGGCTTCATCTGCCTTGTGTAGGTTTAGGGAGTAACAAGCACTTTTACTTTTGGTTCTTTAAGTACATTTTAAAGACCCTACTTTTGTACCTTTATGTAAACTTTTGAGTACAGAACTTTCAACTGTATTTCTACATATTTCTGTGGTATTGCTACTTTTACTAAAATACTCACTGGGACAGGGTTTTCTTGATGCTATTAAAACGTCCCTTCATAATGAGTTGTTTGATGAAAGCGACAAAATTTTCCTTCTATAGGACACAGGTTAGGTTAAATAGGTTAAATCAGGCTGACATGTTCCAAAGTCACAGCATTTTAGTGCAAAATCTCCATTTTCTGTTCCAATCCTTCAGCCGCAACTCCACAGGGAAGCACAAGGAGAAATGTCTATACTAAAAAGACTTTAGCTTTGGAGGATTCCCACTTGATTTGGAAGGATAAATGAATAAATAAATAAATATTAGTGACAACTAAACATTTAAGTACATTTGTGTACAGGACGAGTATTGTAGATCTTGTCTCTTCTGGAAGGCATCTCCTAAAGTCCAGAAGGAACGACAAATACAGCAAGACAAGCCTGTTTTAGTTTGTTTTTAATGGCCACCTGACGACTGTTTTAAGGCAGACCTGAAAAATTGTGAACCTGTCCTTTAAAGTGTCTGGGTCTCGACCAATGGGAACAGAAGAAGCCTCTGAGATGGGCTGAAGAATAAAGCAACAAATCTGCAACACATCCCGTCTGACTTCGTATCTCTAGAGATTGTCTGAACCGGATGGCTGACCATCACAGATATCACCACATACTTCCTGTTAACCTGCATGAGGTCTGTAAGCTGGGAACAGCTGTTGTTTAACTCTTTAGTTAAAAAAATGTCAATGCTGGTTGAACTGGAAGTGAATGAACAAAATTTCATTCATGTTGTTTTAACTCCAATAAATCATAGCAGTGTTTAGTGAAATTAAAGTGAAATGAGATCAGATGAAGGTACGACAAAATCAATTTGACAAAAATACACAGACGTTAATGAGGCATCACAAACAGATGCAGAACAGGAAGTGACATCAGAGGACACTGTGTCACTGAGTCCAGTCCTTCAAGGTCAACGCACTGTTACCCGAATCCCGATCCTTTGTCTTTGACTATCTGACCCGTTTCTGGTTTTGTTTTGTGAGCGACAGGGCTCCACAGTGAAAGAGTCCAACAACCACCTGCACGTTCACACCTGGGCTCCCAGTGCTAGGCCATACTGGGCCAAACTGGAGTCTCCCCCCTTTCACCAGCTTGTTTGGAACCATGTCTCAAAGTCCTTTTTGAGCCGGACTTCCACCTTTCTCAGAGTTCTTTTGGATCTCGACTTTCAGAGCGCTGCGAATCCACCAGGCTTCTTCCAAATGTTCACTCTACCTGGTGATACAGTGTCCTCTCAGTTATTCTGGATCATCATTTCCACAATGCTGCTCCTTCCAAACATTTATACAGGTATTACACTGTATGTGTCCAGATAGCCCAGCTCACAGCTTCAGAGCTGGACTGGGCCAAACCAAGGTTTCAGGCCATTTATGACTTCCCTTGAACCATTTCTGACTTTCAGAAGCAGATTTCTACAGCGCTGCTAAACTCCCAGACAACTTTCAACCAGAGTCCACAGACAATATGCATGTCCAGCTGGACAAGTTAGTGGGTGAAATGGGTCTAAACTGAGTCTCCCCCCACTCCAACTTGCACTGAATCCTACCTATTTCACATCTTTTCATGACCAAACTTACTTTGTATTTCCAGTCTGCCCAGTTTAGCCCTGCAGATCCTGCAGAGGGAACACAGTTGCTGTGTCACCTCAGGTTTCACTCTGAACATTTTTACATCGATGGCAGATCCCCAATGAGACATTAAAAGCAACATTTCACTTTCACAGGGGGTCTGAGATACATCTCGTACACCTGCTTTCTGAAGGACTGAGTGCAAGCGTCATAAATACTTGTATTTTCTCACTGCATAAAACAATATATGCATAAAACACAAGGACTTTGTCTAGTTTTGAAAAGTGCGTTCTATTTGTTTCAGATCTGTCTGAGGGCTGAGGCTCTGCAATTTAGACAAGGTGCTTTTCCATTAGATGGAAACATCCTACATACTGGCACTTCCCTTTAGTAACGACATATGAACATCATTAGTGCCCAGTGTAATTACAAATTACAGGTGATGGTGTTGCACAAGTGTATAAGGTGGACTGCCCTCACTTTATGGCAGAGGACAAGTGCTAAAACTCACTTTCCCATCATGCAACATATGCTTTTAACAGTCAAGCTTTTTCGGCGTCCCTTTAACTGACCCGAAGCTCTCGCTGTCACAGGACAAGGAAAAAAGGACACACACTCACTCACAGCGAGAATCACACCTCGATATGCGAGTGTGGACAAAAGGGGGTTTGTACAGATAACTGACAGAAACCAGTGAGGACCGAGGCCCGACGGCGATGCAGAGGCCTGCGCTTTATAGCACCAACGATGAAGACGAGGCCCTCACGTGGAGCGAGAGGCAGTTTGGCAGAGATGACAACAGACATCAGTAATGTGAGATGACCAAAGTCCTCCTCCAGCTGAGTGCTTCTACCCACTGATCCCATCCGGAGAAGAAACAAGACATCCTCCAACCGCTGCTTTCAACCTTCAGTGTCTAACTGTCCTTTGCAGTTGCATTAGAAACGTGTTATACTTTTCTCATCTGTTTGGAATCAAAAGGAAAAAAGTGGGACTGAGCTGAAACTTAGCGAACATTAGTGTCGCTGCTGAAAATATGGCTGCGTAATGAGGAGGACAGGCTGCATCGCTGTCAGGTGGAAGCAGCGGTTTCCTTCTGATGTTAGAGACCAGGAGAAAACAAGTGTTTCTCTCACGTCAAACACGGTCATGCCCCATTGCTGATAAGGACAGTGCTTCAGTGGCGATCAAGAAGAGTTAGTGCAAAGTGCACACGGCGACATACGATGACGTCTAAGCCAGCTAATCATGGAGAGTAAACTTCACTGCTACACAGGATAATTTTACCATAATATCTGCCATTGATACACTGGTTTTACTGCATTTTAAACCACCTTTAGTCCTACGTGGCAGGGAACTTTGTGCTTTGTTCTTTGTGCCTGAGCTGACGCCTTTGTCTCCAACAGGAAAAAACAAACTTTTAGTTCTGTTCACCACAAAGGTCGCAATTCAACAAGCGAGTCTTCACTTTTCTGTCTCAGTGAGCTCTGCTGGGGTGAGTGCAGCAGGGGGCGGACACTGGTGGCAGTGTTAAAGGATAAAGGGGTAAAGAGATGTAAAATGAAAAGCTACCCACCACACCCCTGCAGCCCGGCGTGGCGTTTTTGTCTTTTTATTTAAAATAATCTCATTAATACACTCAATCAAATGTAGAGCCCATAGACCAAATGATGCAGTGTCACTGTAGGCGCGCCAGTGTTTGCAAAAAAACAACCTGAAATAATAAATAATGAAACAGTTTTGGGTGACGGGTAACTGAGCGCTGTGACGTTTTCTCTTTCTTGCACACACACACACACGATCAGAAATATGAAACCAACACTGATAAAAACCCAAATCACCAAAGCTGTTTAAAGCAGAGGAACTCTGTGAAGAAAAGCTCAGCTGCAACTCACATTCAGCCCAAAGTTCACACCCACGTCTCCTCTACAGCAGCTGCTGCATTTTTTCCCTCTGAACACTGTTTCCTCACCTACACAAGCCTTTTTATTGAGCTCACCTTTTACAGGCCTGAAAGAATCTTTTCTTGCTGTAAACTCCCAGATGTTTGAGGAAGTTTGCAGCTGTGAGAAGATCTGTCAGCGCTGGGCGTTTTCTACATTTCCCTGATATGGACTGAAGGTGAGTCGAGGCTGAGCTCTGTTCACAAGGTTGTTTTTTCAGGTTTAGCAGAAAGAACCTTTACAAGGCTCTGACCCGTAGTACCTACTGTATCTATCGAGTGAATGCCATCTGGGGCCTGATTCAGTACTGAAAGCATGTCTCCTCCACCACCTCACTTCTTCCGTCCTCCTTTGTTTATATCAATCTTTTCTTTAAAGTTTTTTTTAATAACTCTACTGATCAGAGGCAGTGGAAGCAACGCGGCAGACGACCAAAGCTCAGCAAAGAAAATGGGAAGTTTAGAGAGCGAGGTTACAAATAGGCAAGGAAGGAAGGAAGCAGGGAAAAGAGGATGGCCTCAGGCCCCTCCACCTGAGGAGCCGTTCTTATGGTTTCAGCCACAGGTGATGCACAGACAGACATGCAGTCAAAGAATCACAGGTTTCTAACAGTGTCCAGGTGCAATGGGAGCCAATGGAAGGGCAGTGTGTCAAGTCTGGCTTCATTTATCCTCACTGATTGGCTCTCTGCTGTTGCCGATCTGGGATTTCCACCAATGAGGAAGAAGAGAGGTAAAGGGGGTGGGGCTTCATTGCATGTGAGGTAAAAGCTGAGGTGGGGAGGGGGCTTATAAACAGGAGGAGGCATAGTGATGAGAGCTAGTGTCTCTCAGGCTTTGAGGAGGTGCTGCTCTCTCCTCCCGCCTCCTCCTCACTACTCACTGCTGTGGTGGAGGAGATGGGAGCAGAAGAGGTGGAGATGGAGGGAGGCAGTAGCGGGCTGACATGCAGCTCCACCGGCGTTAGCGTTATCTCCACCTCCCCCTGCTCCTCATGCAGCGTGGGCGGGGGAAGAGGAGGAGGAGGATGGAGCTGTGCTGCAGGTGGAGGAGCAGTGCTGCTGCTGTTGTTATTACTTGGTCTTGGAGCTTTCTGGATCACCTCCACCATCGGGGTCCGTCTCAACGCTAGGTCCCAGCTTGGGTTCCCTGGACTTTGAAGCAGTAACAGCGGCTGGCTGTGGTGGTCCGGCTCGGTCACCCCACCCGGCTGACACTGAACCACCACGCCACGGTGCTCCACTAGCCGGTGACCTGGGTCTGACGCCACCGGCAGGTTACTCAGGGCCCGAAGGTTCCTGGATCACCACCTCCAGCACCTGCTGTGAGGAGGAGGAGGAGGAGGAGGAAGACGCTTTCTGGATGACGCCGCCGGTCAGGGAGGTGATGATGGGAGATTGGGAGGGAGGTGCAGGAGGTGGAGGCTGAGGAGAAAGAGCAGTAGGAGGTGCAGCCAGGCTGTCTTCTGGCCGAGGTTTTCTCGGTCGTCCACGTTTCCGTTTCACTGGAGGAGTGTTGGCAGTGGAGCCACCAGACCCGCCTGCTGCACCGCCACCTGATGTCACTACTTCCAGAGGGCGCTTGTTGGTGTTGCTCCGAGGCTTCTGAACCACAGAGGTGGGGGCAGCTGGGGCGTGGTGCTGCTGCGGTGGTGGAGGCGGGGCAACCTCCCTCTCGTAGGGCAGACAGCCCTGTGGCATGATCATCACCGCAGGACCGCCCTGCTGCTGATGCAGCGTTGCCATGGCGATGACTTTCACTCCACCCCTGCTGGTAGCTGGACCTCCATGTCCAGATGCCACCCCGACACCAGGGGTATCTTTGGGAGCCAACGAGGGCGGAGAGGAGCGGAGTGAGAGCTGGGCCTTATCAGGGATGGAGCTCCGAGGGAGGATTCTGGGGTACTGCGTCATGACGGCCTCCATCTGCATCACAGCATCACAAGTATTTATTTGCTAATTTGTTTATTGTAAGTATAAAAAATTATTACAAACCCGGGAAAAACCAAACAGCCTAACTCTGACTGGCAGAAGACATCACCTGGATGATTTCACCAACCAGAAGAAAAAGAGGAGACAGTATGACTTTTCTCAAAGAGGTGCTGGAGGTGAACACAGGGGCAGACAGGTGGAGGGATCGACCTACCGCAGGACGTAGAGAGGAAGAGGAAGAAGAGGAGGGAGGAAGAGGGGCATCCAGGGAGGAAGGTTTGGCTGCTGCTGCTGTTCTGTCTCCAGACAGCGGCTTCAGCAAAGACGAGGAGGAAGAATCTCCGAGGTCCTTCTGCAGACAGACAGGAAGTGGTGAGCAGCAGAGACAGACTGCACGTGACCAGAGACTGTACAGAAACACGTCAGCACCTTCGGATCTGCTGCTCCGTCACTCTCAGCTTTAGAGATGACTGGAGTTTTCTTGATGACCTTGTGGGGTTTGGCTGGACCACCTGCAGACACACACAAAGATGAACCTGTCAGCCAATATGACCTTGTTCTCACTGCTATGCTGTTCGCTGAGGTGTGAAGATGCTGGCATTTAACCAATCAGGGGGACATTTCTGCGTGCACCTACCCCTCCCCCCTCAGAACTTGATTTTAGTAGTACCTCCTGAGGGGTGTTAAAATTTAGCCCCTGGAACACACCTCCAAAGCGAGCAGCGGGTAGTGGAAACACACTTAGAACCTGGGACGAGCGTTACTCAGCCTACCACATTTCAGTGGGTAACTACGGTGGAGAAATTCTATGCCTGCTCCCCAGTGCAGGGACTGGTTCTACTACATACAGTAGAAACTAATTTCACCCCGTGGTCCCTCTGGTTAAAATAAGGCTCCTGCAGTGGAGAGTCCCTGCTCTCAACAGTAACATGAATCTGATAAATAGAAGATATTCAGTTTATTGATGCTTAAGATACAGTAAAGGAAATATGAAATCCTACACTAAACCACAGAATCTTCATGTGTGCTAAAACAATGAACTGATTATCAAATCAATCAACAACTACAACAAAGTAAGTGAACACACTTGACCTGCGAGCGCGGCAGAGGTAACCAGCTCGGCCTGGCTGCAGCGAGGGTTCACGATGTGCTCCTGGATCAAGTAGCGAGCGATCTCCACCACCGTGTCAAACGAACGCTTCAGGATCTTCTGTGCCCAATCACAGATCAGCTCGCACGCCGCCTCTGTCACTTCCTGTTTGTAGGTCTGGACCAGCTCAGTCAGCTCTGCCTGAGGACAAAGAGGAGGATATATTTGCTCTTTCACACTTGGACTCCATGTCAAAGACAAACTTCATTTAATAACTTCATTTCCTTTCCAGAATCAGATGAATCAAACCAAACCCAGTAGAACCATCAGACTCTATTGATCCCAGTGGGAAATCCACCAGCTACCCAGCAGGATGGAAAGTACTTCACATTATAAGTATATACAGTGGGGCAAATAAGTATTTGATACACTGCTGATTTTCCAAGTTTTCCCACTTACAAAGACTGGACAGATTTGTAATTTTCATCGTAGGTACAGTACACCTCAACTGTGAGAGACAGAATCTAAAAAAAATTCCAGAAAATCACATTGTTAAATTTTTAAATAATTTATTTCCATTTTATTGCATGAAATAAGTATTTGATCACCTACCAACCAGCAAGAACTCTGGCTCTCACAGACCTGTTAGTTTGTCTCTTAAGAAGCCCTCCTATCCTCCCCTCATTGCCTGTATTAATTGCACCTGTTTGAACTCGTTACCTTTCCAAGTGCTTGTGCCACCCCCCAACTGGTCATGAAAAAATGCTGCCCCGGGCGCCTGCCCGGTTCGCCCATGCCAAAAACAGCCACTGCTCCACTCATTATCTGTATTAATTGCACCTGTTTGAACTCGTTACCTGTATAAAAGACACTTGTCCACACACTCAATCTATCAAACTCCAACTTCTCCACCATAGGCAAGACCAAAGCGCTGTCTAAGGACACTAGGGACAAAATTGTAGACCTGCACAAGGCTGGGATGGGCTACAGGACAATAGGCAAACAGCTTGGTGAGAAGGCAACAACTGTTGGCGCAATTATTAGAAAATGGAAGAAACTCAAGATGACCGTCAGTCTCCCTCGGACTGGGGCTCCATGCAAGATCTCGCCTCGTGGAGTGTCAGTGATCCTGAGAAAGGTGAGGGATCACCCTAGAACTACATGGGAGGACCTGGTCAATGATCTGAAGAGAGCTGGGACCACAGTCTCAACGGTTACCATTAGTAACACACTACACCGTCATGGCTTAAAATCCTGCAGCGCACGCAAAGTCCCTCTGCTCAAGCCAGCACATGTCCAGGCCTGTCTGAAGTTTGCCAAAGACCATCTAGATGATCCAGAGGAGGCATGGGAGAAGGTCATGTGGTCAGATGAGACCAAAATAGAACTTTTGGGACCATGTATCGCCAGATTTTGGGCAACAACCTCCTTTCCTCAGTAAGAGCATTGAAGATGGGTCGTGGCTGGGTCTTCCAGCATGACAATGACCCCAAACACATATAGCTAGGGCAACTAAGGAGTGGCTCTGTAAAAAGCATTTCAAGGTCCTGGAGTGGCCTAGCCAGTCTCCAGACCTGAACCCAATAGAAAATCTATGGAGGGAGCTGAAACTCCATGTTGCCCAGCGACAAACCTGAAAGATCTGGAGAAGACCTGTATGCAGGAGTGGGCCAAAATCCCTGCTGCAGTGTGTGCAAACCTGGTCAAGAACTAGAGGAAACGTCTGACCTCTGTAATTGTAAACAAAGGTTTCGGTACCAAATATTAAGTTCTATTTTTCTATTGTATCAAATACTTATTTCATGCAATAAAATGGAAATCAATTATTTAAAAATCTAACAACGTGATTTTCTTGAATTTTTTTGTAGATTCTGTCTCTCACAGTTGAGGTGTACCTACGATGAAAATTACAAATCTGTCCAGTCTTTGTAAGTGAGAAAACTTGAAAAATCGGCGGCCTATCAACTTATTTGCCCACTGTAAGGTAGTTAACATCAGCTTCACCATTACCAGCTGCAGCATTAAAGTGATAGACACAGTAATGCATCAGTCACTATGATCCAATCATAGGAAACGTGCCATTCCACAGAATGAATACTTGTACACTGGCTACTTCGAGGATATTTTGATGCTGATACTTTTGTAGTATTACTTAAGTGACATTTTGAATGCTGAACTTTTTTGCACTATGGTATTACTACTTTTACTTCAATAAAGGATCTGAGTACTACTTCCACCACTAGTAAAGTGACATTTAAGAGTTTCTGAGGAAATTAAATGTAATACTTTGTAACTTTTAAAACACCTGCAGAGCGCCCTGTCATAATCCTGACAGACACAGCTGATTTTGATTAAGACAGAAACCAGGGTTTGGAGTCAGTCGCCAGAGAAAGGTTCTCACAGTATGAACTTCATACACATTAAGTAGTGTAAATGTGTCGACTGAAATCTTATTATCCATGAGCGGTCGACAACTGCCTACCATGCAGACTAATACTAGTCAAGTAGCAGTGAAAGTCCCACTACACAGTAGTGTGTGTGTGTATGTACCGGGTCATTCTTCAGGTCCAGGTTGGGCAGCAGAGGCATGTTGAGAACTGTCTTCCTCCTGATGCCGCTGTAACAGTATGTATCAGCCAGGAAGGTTAGGGAATTCAACCCGGACCCTGACAGACCCGCACAGTACGTCAGCACCAGTGCATGTCAGCACAGCAACATGTAAATATAGATTCACTAAGTTTCAGAGATTGGTAGGGGAAAGGATATTTAGACTGTCCTCTGCCGCCGAGCCGCCGGGCCTTGATGTTGGGGAAAATGTCTCTGATGATCTTCCCGAAGTTGGCGGCACTCAGAGGCCGGTGCTGCAAGTTCTCACAGTATCGCCTGCAGGACAACAAGGACAGTCAGGGATCACATGAGCCAAACAACAATGTCAAGAAGTTCTGTGAGTGTTTTCTGACTTGTATGTCTCGTAGACATCCTGTTTAGGCAGGCAGGTGTCTGAATGCTCCTCCAGGTGACTGCGGATCCAGTTACAGGTGTGAAGCTGGTCGGCTGTGTTGAATGAGCAGGAGTCACCGCCGCTACACAAACACACACACACTATTCCTGTCACAATGCATATAATGAACAACATGTAACTCTTTAACAACAACAGGCCCGACCTCTTGTCTCCAGAACTGGGTCCAGAGGGCAGCTGGAGGTACAGGTACAGCTTGTCATTGTCGGAGAAGCGCTGAACGTCTTGCTGTTAAAAGCAGAGCAGAACAAATGAGCACTGAGGTGCACATGTCAAAAATCTTTGACCCAGCAGATACCACAGGTGTCATTTAACTGCACATCAGAACTCTGCTTGTGGTTCTTACCAGGATCTGATCCACTTTGGTCTGAACACTCTTACTGCAACACAGAGACCACAGCAATGAGAAACCTGCTCATTCAAACATGATCAGTGTGTGAAGGAAACTGCAAACATCAACAACTGTCTGCATCAAACATCTGCTGAAAGCAGGAACTCCACCTCAAAGCAGTGTTTTAAAGACTTTTCAAGACCTGCAGAAACCTGGACTGCGTCGCAGCAGTCAACTTACGATATGTTGCTCTTGAGTTTCTGCAGCAGCATGCTGGGCTCAGTGTCACCCTCCCCCGCCTCCAGGCTGCCCTCCCCCTGCCGGTGCCGCTGGTCCTCCAACATCTGGACCAACTAACCAGTGCTGTGTTCCACCATCTGAGAAGACACAAAAAAATACTTAGTAAGGACACTGACTTCATGTGATGACTCACCTTCACTGAGACATGGCTGAAAGCTCAGGAAATAAAGTTCTCGTATGGGAGAAATGATGCAGCCTTCAAAATATTTCACTCGGGGGAAGAATCATATAGTTTCAACAAAGACGACAAAATGGGCAGAAGTCTCCCAAAAAGACATAAAACAACAAAGAGCCAAAGGAAAGATGCAAAACACACTATAAACAAGGTGACTGGGGTCCTATGTAGGAGGGGGTGCACTGTCTTACAACCCATCCATGCCTGGACACAAATTGCAAAACATCTGTGGCTGGATCAACCAGTTAAAGAATAACTAGTTAGTTTGTTGATTCAGGTTTTGCTGCATGTGACATCATGGGTTGATGAGTTTCCTAATAGATTCCTGAAAATTTTAACAAACTTAACTTCGTCTTTATGGCAGACAATAAAATCGTCAACATCACTGCAAGTGAAATTTAAACCTTTCTAAAACCTTTTAGGGCCTTTATTTTGGGGGAACTGAATTCGGTGCTTTATCAGACTTTTACACCCGCAGAGTCTCCCCGCCGTCAGGTGGCCGAGCGCAGACAGCCGGGTCACTGCAGCACCTGCAGACCCACTGAATTTTAACATCACACCACACCACATTATTCAGCTCAGATTTCAGCCCGCTTCGTGCCTACAGCCGGTACAAGGCCCGCTGGACGCCGGGTCACTAACACATTCCAGCTGTCACATTGCCGTTAAACGTTACTATCACCACCGGAGCGGGAGGCATGTTTCTGTGGAGCAAAACACAGCACCGGCCATATTCACTCCACACACCAACAAACATTTGCTGCAGGAGCAACCGTGCAAGCAGCTGAAATGTGTCAGCCGTGCTCCCCCTGTCATGACTGAATGCCGTGTTTCCAGCGGGCGTAGCGCCGGTGGTCATGTGCCTGTCTTTACTACTACAGCACACATTGAGTCAACATGTTAGAGCCGGGCTAACAGGCTAGCGGACGACACACGCCCTCTGCATTAGCTGACCGAGACAGCGACGCTCCAGCGTGATAGCTGGATGTATTACAGATTGGTCAGACATAGGTTTGAGAACCTGAATACCGCTTCTCACGAAAGAAGAGTTATTATTTTGGCTAAGGCTGACATCTGACGCGTCCTCCATGGTTAGCTAGAAGCTCGCTGCTAACAGTAAGATGGTAGCTAACTAGCTAGTTGCTATCAGATAGCATTAGCTTCCAAGCACTAAAACACAATTTTAGCATGTTTTGGACGATATTTTAAATTTACAAATATTTCCTCATAACAGATAATTAATTCTGTTATAAATGTATGTTCTATTCGTTAAGTCCAACTTGAGTGATTATTTTAAAAAAGAAAAATAAAGTACCTGAGCCAAGATACAGCAAAAATCCCCTTTCTGATTTTTTTTGTGATTGGACGACTTTATTATGTCTGCCTGACTACAAAGCCGACGTCTATTCCGATTGGTGCGCTGTCACGAATCTACCCGGATATATAAAACTGGTCGAATCAAATTCGTAGGTCAGAATTATTTTTCCCCCGGGGATTATTTTGATTGGACGCGTTTTTCTGGTCTGCCCAGTTACAAAATTGATGATTTTATTTCACGAAATCCGCATAGCAACAGCCGCCTTTTAGAGAGAAAGCTAAAGTACTTCAAATAAACATTTAATAAAGATGTAGGTATGGTGAATATGATGCAGTTTAGACAAATGCAGTGTAAAGTCTTTGAAACCTACATACTCTTAAAAACATTAACTCCATACAATAGATGGGTCCCATATTGTCAAGAAGATACTGATAGTGGATTTTCTTGATGGCTATTACTTTGTGGACAGATTTGACCAAATAGCCACTATATCTAGATTGTGCAATATTAAAACCAATAAAACTTAAACAAACATTGTTTTGGTAGCTCCATAATTTGGGTCCCAAAAGAACTTGTTTATTGGTCATAAACTTGAATTAAATGATTTCCAGTTCAGTTTCCAAATGGTGATAATATTCATTAATACAAAACACACGAATAAAACCACAAAAACAATACTCTTATCACATTTATTTTCCATTATACAAAAGTGACAGTACATGAGGAAAAAAAACTGCACTGGGATAGACGATCTGCACGTGGGCCGTTGTTTTAGATGCAGCAGAAAAACAACGAGGCTTCATCGATTGCAGCTCGTTTTCATTCAAACCCACTGCAGAGAAACAGGAATAAACAGTCTGAAAATTTATCATAAAGACTTGAAATGTAGGTTTATGTGTTTTCAAGCCTGAACTACTTCACTGCAAAACATGCTGACATGGTTTGTATCAACAGTAAACATAAATATGGTGACAATTTCATTTTAAAATTTTTCTGTTATGCCATTCATTCAGTCACTAATATGTTAAAGTGCCAAAACTGATGCCTTTACTGAATGTTTACAGTCTGTCCAACAGCCTGAAAACCACAGAGATTTCATCTATGAAAATAGAAACTGTTACAGTGGACAAACTAATACCAGATATACTTTTTAAAAGTTTGGTTATATAAAACTAATGAATGATCAATTACTCAATAAGCTAAATTTGCAAGTTGACTACATCTATATATTAAAGAGGGCACAACACCCATCCTGTCTGAAACAAATCTGCTGAAAATATTCGTACACCGGTGAAGGCAGCAGCTCTTCTCTCAGCCTACAGTTTATCTGTACAGTTTTACACTCTGGTTTGCATCAGGATCACTTTGCACCACTGCAGAAAATACAACAACTGTCCTCTGACCTGTTCGCTGTGGAAGTTCATAACATGTTTTGTTGCTCCTTGACCTTTGATCCTACCTGACCATGTGAGCGATGTCCCAGTTGGTTTCAGAGGACAGAGGACCGATAATCTCCACACCCTCCTCTGTTACTATCGCGATCTCATGCTGAAGTTTGAGAAAGAAAAAAAAAAAAAAACACACACACACACACACATAAGCAAATTAAATGTCAGATGTTAACACCCTCAGACAGTATAAGTGACTTTGTGTAGTTACTTTTATGTCAATGTATTGACTGGTGCTAATCCAGGACCCACATCATTTTTCTACTTTTCTTAGTCTTTAAGAAAATCTTAGTATTGTGAACTGAACTAAGACACGATTCAAGGTAATTTATCATCCATGCAACTGGTTTGCTCAATTCTTAAGGTGGGACACACATAATAGCTGGTGGCTGAACACATACACCTGAATTTCAGTGCAACAAGGTGAGAAGTTAAAGGAAAACCTGGCTGGTTTTCAGGGAGGTTTTACTAAATAAACACTTGTTAGTACATCTAACTGAAGGTCATCTTGCATCCCTCCATGCTTCCTGTGCACTCCCCCACCAATTCTGTTATCATAAAACCTCTTGAAAGATCAGCAGTTTTCCTTTAAACCAGTGGAGGTCAGCAAAGACACTATTTGTTACTCAAACAGCTTTTTCTCACAGCAGACCTGGGATCAGCAACGCTCCCAGGACAGAGAGGAGACGTGAACTCACCCTGTTGTAGGAGCGAGCGTCTCTGTAGTACAGCACTTTGAGGCAGCGCTCCACCAGGTCCCGAGCCTCCTGTTTGGTGATCTCCACCTTGTTCTCCATCACCTCCCTCATCAGGGGCTGCACACATGTAAATACATCCATTTGTCCATGCATCTATTCATTACCTTATAGTGTGTATAATATTAACAGATGCCCAAGGGCAAAGAAAACACCTGCACCACACAGCCAGACTCAGCAGCTGCTTTTTATCTCCTATGATAAGCCTGGCAGCCATTTTAACTCTGATCAATAATCTATATTCACATCCCAGCCTGTCCTTCACTAATGACAAGTTTCATGCTCAGTGTTTTCTGTGTTCTGCGGTTGATGGTATTAAACTCTGGTCAAGCTCCCAACCCACATCACATTTAAATCCTGTAACCACAGCACACAGGAAACTTTAAATGTACCTCATCTATCCAAGAAGCTTGGCTGGTTTCAGGTACAAAGCTTTTAAATGCAGCATCACCAGGGTCCTTTATCCCCCTCAGAGTAGGGCCCAGTACAACTAAATATTTCACCATGAAAACTTTTTTCTTATCAGACAGTTATGATATAATTCAAGTTATTTCTTATTTATATGCTTGACTCTGATGAACATAACGCCGCATCAATACTTACAATCCAATTATATACACTCACTGGCCACTTTATTAGGGACACCAGTACAACTGTATGTACTTCAGTGCAACAATTCTGCCTCAATATCTGTGTTTATAAAGCTCTAATTGTTTCAGGTTTTGGTGAAATTTTCACAAGTGTATAAATTCAATTCGCAATGCAATTTTAATCATTTTAATTCTAATTTTAATATTTTATGTACAATGGGGCAAATAAGTATTTGATACACCACCAATTTTTCAAGTTTTCTCACTTACAAAGACTGGACAGATCTGTAATTTTCATCGTAGGTACACCTCAACTGTGTGAGACAGAATCCACAAAAAAATTCAAGAAAATCACAGTTAGATTTTTAAATAATTTATTTCCATTTTATTGCATGAAATAAGTATTTGAAACAATATAAAAATAGAACTTAATATTCGGTACTGAAACCTTTGTTTACAATTACAGAGGTCAGATGTTTCCTTTAGTTCTTGACCAGGTTTGCACACACTGCAACAGGGATTTTGGCCCATTCCTCCATACAGGTCTTCTCTCCAGATCTTTCAGGTTTTGGGGCTGTCGCTGGGCAACA
>NW_018128140.1:1588034-1591152 GCF_001952655.1 Monopterus albus
CTTATTTCATGCAAGAAAATGGAAATAAATTATTTAAAAATCTAACAATGTGATTTTCTGGAATTTTTTGTAGATTCTCTCTCTCTCACAGTTGAGGTGTAATGTACCTACGATGAAAATTATAGAACTGTCCATTCTTTGTAAGTGGGGAAAACTTGGAAAATCGGCAGTGTATCAAATACTTATTTGCCCCACTGTACGTACTTCATTGAGTTTTTAATCAACTTACCTGTATAGAGTGAGATGTGTGGGTGTGAGTGATGGAAGTGTCTCTAGAAAAGCTGTCTTTTAAATTCCATTGTATTGTTTTCAGTGCAATGACAAGATATTGTATTCTATTTATTGCTGAGGTCATAGTTAAAGGCGTATCGTACTGGACTACATGATATTCTGAGGTATTCCTAATATTCTGAGCCCCTCTTGTATGTAGCTGGGGAGGGCAAAAATAGAGACACCTCTGAATATGTCGTCCAGTACAAAACCACCTTTAATTATAGTGGCTATTGCTCTGAAGGTAGAGTGGTCATCCCCCAATTGGAAGGTTGGCGCCTCGACCCATTCTCCCCAGTCCACATGTCGAAGTGTCCTTGGGAAAGACACTGAACCCCAAGTTGCGCCCAATGTCCAGAACAGTGCCATGCAGGGACAGCACTGCCAACGGTGTATATGTGAAATGGCGCTGCAGATGGCTGCCTCAGTTATGAACCAGAGACAAATTCCTTTTGTGTGTAACATACTTGGCCAATAAAAGTGATTATCATTATATCACCATGACTCACGTGTAGTAATGTTGCTACAGTGGAAGCGTGTGGCACATGCTGTGCTCCACTAACTCAACCAGTCTTGCTGTGTGTTTTCTAGGAGTTCATCTTTTCTTAAAATAAAAAAAAATAAATAAAAAAACTAGGTTTGTTAGAATCGCCTCCTTTCCTGTGATGTGATAGGCCGATGTGCACTGTCAAGCTGTCCCTTATGGACAGTTTATCAAAGTTAGCCATTTTCCTATTGTTTACATTTTATATCATATTAAATGTTTTTATCATTTATATTGCCCACCCCACCTCAGAGATTTCACTATACTACCTGATAATTTGTATCATCACAATTGAGGTGGCCCAGTTCAATGAAGATTATACAAGTTCACACAGTCAGAAGTGAGCTGCGACTTCAGCGACAGTGTGGATCCAGAAGAGAGCCAGAACACTCACCTGAGCCAGGTATGCTCCAAAGCCAGTGGCCACAGTGGGAGCCTCGTAGGCCACGCCCAGCTTGTCCACGTAACCGAGGAAACTAGAGAGAGGGGCAAGATGGCCGGCTGGTTCGTCACAGCTCACAAAATGCTGTTCAGGAATCCATAATGCTGCGCCATTAAACAGACAGCCAATCAGAGGTAAGCAGAAGAGCAGCTCACCTCTCCCCGTTGTAGAACCCCCCGATGACCACAGTGTTCCACAGAGGATTCATCTTGCTGCGACGGTTGTACATCACTCTGGTCAGCCAGGAGTGGACGGCCTTTGGACTGTAGCTGTGACCGTCCCCCAGCAGCTCCTCGTCGATCCTGGCACAGAGACAACAACCAGTGCAGCGTTCAACACATTCAATTCAAGACAACCTTTTAATACCACCGTGGATGTAATTAACACCAGTTTCATCATACTGGCCAAGGAGGATTGAAATGTTACAGTGACAGCAGGTAGGTACCTTCATTTACTGACATTCATATCACATTTTGTCTGTAGGTTCCAATAACTCAGAAAAAAACAACCAGCTAACCTGAGACAAAAAGACGCCTCCAGGAGACACAAACCGATCACATATTGTCGACACCATTTGTATTAGTTTTGTGTCTCTCAGTCCAGGGGACCTATAGGAGGGTAAGACCCCTTTACCCATGTATGGCCAACTGTCTCACAACACTGTACGTCCATGTCTGGACTCAGCGAAGCAACAAAAAACCTGTGGAAAGGCCGACAACCAACAACTGCCTCCTACTCCTGACAGCCAAAAGTTTTAACTACTACCACTGTCTACAGTAGAGGAGACAGATAATCGAGGCCTTTGTAAGTTAAACATGAAATTAACTTTAGAAAAACATTTTAATGGAGGGAAGTGACATCAAAGCCTTTTAAGAGTTTCCCAGAGCCTGGAGATACTCTGAACCAGTGGGAAACTAAGTTTGTGTTAATCCCTGCAGGTGTTTGTGTTACTGTCTGTGTCAGAGCAGCAGCTTACACCATCTGTTCGATGACCTGTTTGAGATACTGGTAGTCAGCGTAATCTCCTGAAGCTCCGAGGATGGTGGTGTTGTTCACCTGAAACAAAAGCAAACACACGTTCTTCATCTCAGCTCCCAGGATCCAAAACTCCCAGCGCTACATGTTTAATTTCAGTCACAACTACAGCTATCTGTTAGCAACCACCGTCACCTTCATGAGGCGGGAGATGTTCCTGAATCGAGCCAGAGAGCCATATGAACCCAACATGTCTGCTGCGATGATGACGCCGCCGGTGAACTTCACACCAAGCACCGACGTCCCCGTTACCATCGGGTTTCTGTGGGGAGAGAGGAGGTTCATTTTAGCAGCCAGCTGTTTTAGGGCTTCCTTAACAATTTAAATCATCTGTAAACTGAAGAAGCAAACATTTGCTCTCATTTCGTGCTTCCCCAAAACAGCAGCTCCACCCACTGGTGGGATCAAGCTGTAGAAAGCACTGATTACATTTCTCAGCTATTATCATTAGGTCAAGGTCAAAGTGTTTATTTGTCATATGCACAGTTAGGAAACGTGTTTCCCTGTACGATGAAATTCTTACTTTGCCATCCACATGAATGCCACAAAATACAAATGAAATATAAAGTAAATAAATAAATAACAAAATCTAAGGCACTTTAAGCAGTATAGTAGAAAAAAATATACAAGAATATAACAGAATGTATGCTGCATGGGAGCAGCATGTGCAGCAGTCAACAGTCATTGTGCAATTATGCATGTGCAAACAGAATGTAAACAGTACATCACATATTTCCTGGTAATAAACTCGTCAGCTGTTTAGGAGTCTGATGGCAGAGGGAAAGAAAGAGTTTTTCAGTCTAGTGGTCCTACATTTCACACTTCGG
>NW_018128140.1:1592412-1594358 GCF_001952655.1 Monopterus albus
AGTCGTGGGTGAACAGGGTGTAGAGGATGGGACTGAGGACACATCCCTGTGGGGTGCCAGTGTTTGTAACAATGCTGGCTGAAATCCTATTGCCAATCCTGACAGTCTGGGGCCTGCCAGTCAGAAAGTCCAGGAGCCAGTCACAGAGGGTGGGGTGCAGACCCAGTGTAAGAAAAGGAATAGTGGAGTGCAGCTGCGATGGCGTCTGAGGTGGCCCTGTTGGGCCGGTAGGCATACTGCAGGGGGTCAGGGGGCCCGGTATACTGCTCTGAATGCAGGCCAGCACCACTCTCTCAAAACATGTCATAATGATTGGGGTGAGTGCTACTGGCCTGCAGTCATTCGGTTGATTGCAGTGGTTAAAGTCGCCTGCAGCGATAATAACAGCATCGAGGTGAGCTGTCTCTAGCGCTGATGACATCATAGAGTTTGGTGAGAGCCGTAAAGGGATTAGCTCTTGGGCTAACATACACAGCACTATGCTCTCTTGCTAGATAATAGGGCCAGCATTTCAGCAATAAAAACTCTACGTCCGGCGAACAGTGCTTATAAACAGTCCGTACATCTCCACGCCACGAGTTACCGATAAACACACACACACACCACCTCCCTTTACCTTCCCCGAAGCAGCAGTGCGATCTCCTCGATGTACAGAATGTGTTTGTAGCTGAATGGCGGAATTCTGGGACTTTGTCAGAAAGCCAAGTCTCGGTGAGAATTAGAGCACAGCATTCTCTGATTTCCCGTTGTGCAGTAATCCTAGCCCTTAGCTCGTCCAGTTTGTTTGGCGGACAAGTAGCGCGAGCTTTTAGCCTAGCATGGAGCCTCCCTTGTCTGCGTCTCCGGGTCGCTCTCCTGATTTCAGCCTGCTCGCTTGTGCCTGGTGCTCCGTGGGCTCCCTGAGGGTGATGGTGGTTGTAGTAGTAGTTGTTGTTGTTGCGGGAGCGGACAATTAGTTGTAGCTCCGGTGGTATGAAACCAGTAAATTCCTAGTGGCTGTGTGAGTTGGCGATATCCAGCAATGCCTGTCTGTTGTATGTTAGCAGTGCATGACATTTGTGCACTGCAGAAAGAGTAAAAACACACAAAAAAGTAGAAAACAAGGAAAAGGCCGGCATTCGAGAGTGGAACGTGCAAACACGTTCACCTCGGTGGGCGCCATGTTGCATATCCTAAGAAAGCCCTTTGGATTTTTAACTCGGTCAACTGTTTTGTCTGTAAAATGTCAGAAAACTGAAAACAAATTATTCGTTTCCAACAGCACAATCGATGTATCCAAACTGCATTTTATCTGACCAGCAACTGAAAACATGAGAATTTGTCAGATGTGACGAAAAAAAAGCAGCAACTTGTCACATTTGAGAAGCAGAAATCTGCAACTCTTTAACATGTTTGCTGAAGAAACCACAGAAATGATGAACTGACCACCAACTTATAAAAGCTATTTCAAAATAGTTGTTGATTAATTTAACTTGCTAATCAAATATTTGATTAATCAGATCTATTACACTCCATAAAGCTGTATTAATAGTTTTCAGACATTAGCAGGAACGCTCTTTATTTCAGGTGAGATGGGGCGACTTTACTATCAAAAAAACTGGAAACTTCACAACACACATTCATGTTGTGATATATAAAACAAGCAGCATGACAGCAACGTTAGGTCTTTCTGACTTTCCTCTGCTGGACTCACTGACGTTAGCTAGCTAATGCAGCTAACTGTTAGCCAGCGCAACAGACAGAAACAAATCTATTAGCTTCACAATGACCAGTATAGAATCTTATTTATCGACATAAATTAAATAAACCCCGAACAACTTGTACTGAGCTTTGAGAGAGTTAAAATCGATGTAAACTGACAATTAGCTCAGCAGTGATTAGCTATCGTTTCCCCATGATGATACAGCACTGCGGTGGAGCATAAATCGAAACCGACAGCAGGACGT
>NW_018128140.1:1594375-1619238 GCF_001952655.1 Monopterus albus
TTCACTCACAGTGTGTGTCTGACCGGCCCGCATGCTGCACTAAGACCACTGCTGCTGCCGCCGGCGATGGAATACAGCTGTCCGGGCTTTGGTCCACTCTCCCAGAAACTCAACTTCAAACCGCACGACTCCATGTTGAAAATATTCTGGAGGAAGTGACGACACAGCGTCTTCTTGTTGGGATGCGCCAGAGCTTTACCACCACCTGGCGTTGGGAGGTAGATAGGTACTTTATTGATCCCTCAATGGGGAAATTTCAGTGTTTCAGCAGCAATAGAAAACAAATTTCACACCATCAGAAACAAACACCACACACATATCTTGATAAACAAATTTCAGTACCTCAAGCAGCAATAGAAAACAAATTTCACACCATCAGAAACAAACACCACACACATATCTTGATAAACAAATTTCAGTACCTCAAGCAGCAATAGAGAACAGACAGCATAACACCATGAGAACAAGCACCGCACACACATCCTGATAAATAAATTCCAAGTACTCAAAAATAGACAGAATCAAGTATTTGAATAATCAAGAACAGAATTTACATATGTGCATGTTAACCATGCATTTTACCCCAGGATTTGAGTATTGCACCTCAAGCCCACAACAGTGTAAAAACCAGCAGATGCCACTACAGTGTAAAAACCAGCAGATGCCACTACAGTGTAAAAACCAGCAGATGCCACTACAGTATCATAAAAAGTAAGAGGGAGTGCCACCCACACACCAAAGGACCTCAGTCTCCTTAACAAGTGGAGGTGGCTCTGGCTGTTCTTGTACAGGGGATCAGTGTTTTCAGTCCAATCCATTTTGTTGTTGAGGTGGACCCCCAGGTATTTAAAGGTGTCCACAATCTCAATGACTGAGCCCTGAAAGCTCACCAGAGTGAGTGCTGGTGATTTCTGCCGGTGGTCAATCACCATCTCTTTAGTCTTACTGGTGTTCAGGACCAGTTGATTTTCCTCACACCACTTCACAAAGTCAGTACAACCCCCCTATATTCCTGCTCATCCCCCCCCATTACACATCCAACAATGGCGGTGTCATCATAGAGGTTTTGAGGGTGACAGTGGTGGGAGTTGTGCTTGAAATATTCCGGCTCATCCCCCCCCATTACACATCCAACAATGGCGGTGTCATCATAGAGGTTTTGAGGGTGACAGTGGTGGGAGTTGTGCTTGAAGTCCGACGTATAGAGGGTGAACAGAAGGGGGGAAAGCACCATCCCCTGGGGCGCCCCCATGCTGCAGACCACCACGTCTGACACACAGTCACGCAGCCTGACAAACTGAGGTCTGTTTGTGAGGTAGTTAATGGTCCATGCGGGCAGGTATTGGTCCACACCTGCCCCCCTCAGCAGTGACAGCTGGATTGTGCTGAAAGCACTGGAGAAGTCAAAGAACAGAACAGCTGCTGTTAGTTTAGTAAGAGGGTCCAAAAGTGACAAATGAATAAAACATATTTACATTCTGTGAAAAATGAAAACATAAATAAATGTACAATAAACAAAATGTCCATTGTACATATTGAAATAGTAAATGTTTATCTTTATTTTATATTTTTAGTTACTTTCTTCTACGTTTTATATGGCCCAAAGTAGGGTCCAACTAACATTTCTTTCCACTATTGTTTTTTTTGTTATTCTTGCGATTGTTTCTTTGATTAATCAATTAATCATTAGTCTTTTCAATGTCATTAAACTTAGAATATATATTTACAAATATAAAAAAATACATTAAACATTAAAAAATGTCTGTATTGCCACTTCTGAGACCAAGGAGACATCATCAAATGTATATAATTTTTTTTGTCCAAAATACAAAAAGATTCAGTTTCCAATGATTTAAAACAGAGAAAAGCAACAAATTTTCTTATTTGAGATGGTGGAACCAGAGAAAATTTAATATATTGTTGTTATACAGCATTTTTTATCTGATTTTTTCTCTATTCATTGACTAATCAGTTATTGTTTCAGCCAAATCAGAGCCTTTTCCCAAGTGAAAATACCAATACTACACACTAAAAATACTCCATTGCAAGTAAAAGTCCTTTATTCAAGATGCTATTTAAGTAAAACAATTTTATTAGTCAGCAAAATGTTAAAGCATTTAAAGTAATCATTAACTATAATGCAGAGAAATGCCCCTTTGAGAGTATACAAGGACTGCACTCTTCTGGACAGAGCTCTCCTATCCCTATCCCTGTCCTATCCAGTCCTAGGACACACAGGACATGTTCTGCATACTATTTATATAAATCCGGGACTTTACATTTTACGCTTGTTTCAGGGGAAGTGTGTCTCTGTTGGACAGCTCAGACTGACACTGGGACTAGTGGTGGCTGATGGAGGCTTTGTTGAAGCTTCCACACAGTATTCACAAAAATGGTTCATTACTCGAGGCTTTAATGACAGAGGGGTCGGGTAGAGGTACGTGGGTAAAGAGGGCATGTTTGTGTAACTGTTACCTAGATATATATCTTATCTATATATGTATGTATGTATGTATATATATATATATATACATACATATATATAATCTATATCTAACATTATTTAGGACTATCTATGTAACTATATCTATCTAGTTTTATCTAACTATGTAACTAATTTCTCTATGTAACTTACTTATCTAGCTATCTATTGATCTATCTTTCTATCTACTGTGATTCTCCACTAAATACACAATCTGTTACAACACTACTAACTCTCAAAGCAACAAACCAACCTGCTCTGCAAAGAAAAATTCAAATGAACTCCACTAAATAGGAATATACTTTCCCTGAACACACTCTATCCCGCAAAGTGATTCACATGACAAACCGAACCAATCAGCTGATTTGTATGACATCCCAGGCACCCAATTGCTTCGAACGTCACTCAAGTGCTTCAAATGTCACTAGTCATGTGACCAAAACATGCCTCAGCACAGCGGTTCAATACAATTGCTTCATGAGCTACCATGAATGTGTCAGAGCCTCGGGTGTCAGAGGACCATCACTAACTGGGACAACATGTAAACAGCAATAGGTTTGTGTGATGTAAACTGGTTTGGGAAGGTTACTCAAAGTAAAAGAAAAGTACATTTAAAGCATAAAAGTACTCAGTACACTTTCAGTGAATATATGAAATGACACTGACTCCGAGAGCTCATACTGCAACCACCACGACGTAAATCATCACACAGGAACTCATTTTGTTTTTTTATCAATCCCACTGACAAGATGAGCTTCTGACTTGGTGAGTTGAATGACATTTCAGGGCTTTTTTGTTTTAAAACAACTAAACTAGCATATTGGCAGACATCCTAGCATGCACTGTTTGATAGTTTAAACCCCCCAGAATGTCTTCTTCTTCTTCTGATTGTATCTAACTCATGTGAAATAAAGTTCTGGTTGTTTTTGTTCATAGTGATGAGAACACTGCGAGCCATGACGTACACTTACACTGCTGGACTGACTCTGGTACAATGTGGCTTCCACAGAAGTGGCTGTAAGTTCTTCTTAAACCAGGAAGTGATTCTTCAGACTGAGAAACGTAGCAGCCGGTCAGTTGTAACAACCGAGCCTGTTTTCTCACATCACTTCCCTCAGCTAGTTTTATATGTTCAGAACTCAGAGTGAACAAATCTGAGTTCAGGAACTCACATTTTATGCACCTTACTTCCTAAATGATGTCCAGTGTATATTATGCTGTGGTTGTGCAGGTCTGATGTCGGTCTGTGTGGTGAGGACGGTGTGTGGCTCTGCTGGCAGACAAACCAACAGCTTGTCCTGAACACCACGATGCTGAACAAAGGCTGGAGGGTGTGTTGGCTGAGACCTGTCAGGTCTGATGTCAGAGAGGTACTGCATGGTGGGAGGAGCTTTCTGAAGCCATTTGCCATGTCAACAAGCAGGTCATGATGCTGGCTCGTCCCCAGCCATAACTGTGACTGTCTCTAACCAACAGTCTGCCAATCACAGTCACGTCGCCCACAGTGATTGGCTGTGTGTAGGTGAAGTGGGACTGGACACCTCTGTCACAGCTTTTCATGTCATCATCACCCAACATTATGAATGTCTCTGAGGAGAGACCATTTGAACGTGTGTACCATTATCCCCTTAAAAAATGTTCCACATGATACTACATATGATTATAACCAGGTTACAACTTGAACTAGAGGATGTTACTTTGTGGTTGATGATGAGACAACGGCAGTGGTGACATCATGAGGTATCAGTCAAAGGATCTGTGAGTTCCTCTTCAGAGTTGTCCTCCGCTTTTGCTGTAAGCCACACCTACTGCTGACCTGACCTTCTGCCCCCATCGCTCACATGCTGCTTCTCACACACAGGTAGCATTAATTCCCGAGGATGGGTAACGACCTCCCAAGGAACGCGGGACATCAAAAGAAGAATAGACCAGTTGACTTACAGTACCATCTTACTGACCTTGGTTTCTCACGTCCACTTAACTCACTTAGTTTTACATTTTCCCCACTGACCCTACTGTCAGGAGATGACCCGCTCTGCATCCTGAACCACAGCCTACCAGAACCCACAGGGGAACCTGGGTGTGTCAAGTGAACAGCCTTAAACTGACTCCCAGTGTATGTGATGTTGTTTTTGTACAGCCCATGTCTGAGATCTGTCAGTCTGGAGGAGACTGGCTGCTTTGTTGAGTGACAAACCAGCAGCTGGTTCTGAGCAGGAGCAGGAGCCAGAGCCAGTGTGGACAGAGCTGATCACAGAGCTCACTGCTCTGACAACAGACAGTCAACTAATACACTGTCAGATAGTTTAATATGTTAATAAAAGACTTTATTGATCACAGAGGAAATCACAAGCTACTCAAGAGTACACAAAGTACCAGTTGCAATATGGTGACCAACATGTCAGCAAATCATTATTATTATCCAGTATGTGTGTGTACATTCTATACGCTACATAGATACATTATTAATAGACCTGCACAATGTAGACTAAATTATCACAGAGAAGCTACAGACTGTTTACATGACAGTTTCAGATCAGTGACACCTGCCCCATACACCGTCGTCTTGGTCATTTATTTTGAACTCCTTAACAATCACATTACCAACGGGGTCAGTCTCGCACATACAACTCAGACCTACGGTTCAAAAACACAGCACACAACCAGCTAGCAAAACATCGTTAACAACACATCAGTATAAGTCAGTAACATCAACACGCAACAGGGTAACACATAAGAACACTAACAGTAATTTTATAACTGCTCTCTGAACTAACAACTGAGCTCCCATGATTCCCCTTTGCATCATGCCGCTGCCACCCCCCCAATGGCTGGCGTAGATCGTCACATTGTTTTTGTTTTCTAAACTGATTACAGAGGAGTGTCTTGCTTTTTGAACTGTTGCCTGGTGCCACCTATATCTCCGTGGGCCTTGCTGCCGAG
This sequence comes from Monopterus albus, assembly GCF_001952655.1. Taxonomy (NCBI): domain Eukaryota; kingdom Metazoa; phylum Chordata; class Actinopteri; order Synbranchiformes; family Synbranchidae; genus Monopterus; species Monopterus albus. Next base: position 1,599,801 of record NW_018128140.1, read on the forward strand.
CGACGATCGTTGGTAGGGATCCATATCAAGTGCCTGGGTCAGTGAAGCGTGGGCGCTTGTTCCTGTCTGCATACCTTGGCGCTGGGTTCCAAGCACGCTCTCCAGCCCGGAGATATAACGCAGGTCACCTGTGTTGTGCTCTACTTCATCACACCCTCATCCGCCTGTTGTCCCCTCTCCTAATCTCCTTCTCTGCTCTATATGCAGTGCCAAAACCTCTCCTCCGACCCCGGGCGGCTCCTCCAGTGGTCCAGTCATTTCAGCGGCCCCAAACGCCCGAGACCCACGCCGGCAGCTCCGCGTCTGATCCTCACCACCTCCTTTCCGTTCCATACTCTGTCAAATAAATATCTTTCTCTGACCTGAGTTTGAGTCCTGCCTATTACTGAGTCCAGTGCAGCTGGTTTGGTCAAGTTAACATTTACCGCTTTTCACATATGTATCTTTAGTACTGTTGCCATGGTTACTGAGCTCAGAGAGGGAAATGAAGCATGAAGACCAGTTTCATCCAGTGATGAAGGATGAAGATTCATGACGATTTGGGGCTCTCTTTCTGTGTCTGCCAAAAAAAGACTCAAAGCTTCAAACCTCAAACACAGCGACATCTCGTGGCTTGTAAAAGCTGCAGCAGCTCTTCAACTCTGACTTCACTCCTCACTGACTCTGTTGTGGCAGCAAAGGTCCAAGATACATGTGTGTTATGAGTCACCCTCTCAGGGAGAATGGTACCTGTTAAATAATCCTATTTGGTACCAAGTGAAAATGTTCTCGTACTGAGGATGTGTTTTTACTGATCATCACCAAATTGCTTGTAAAACTGTATAAAGTAATTTCCTGCATTTCATCTGCTGGGTTTCTGTGTATAAACGGTGAAACAATACTTGTAAAACGTTGCATTGTGTGACGGGTACGTGTTCACAAAGTCATGTCTTTCTGATGCCCACAATTCCTCCATGGCTGTTAGACATGACTACTGGGGAAAAACCTTTCTTCCAACCCTGGCTAGGTAGCAGGCGGGGCTAATTTACAGACCGTACTTTGACAACATAGGGCGGAGAAGCTGGAATAACAACAGGAGAGAGGTATGCAGCAGAGGGTGATGGGGGGTGGTAGCTGAGAGACAGCCCAGGTTTGTGGAGCAGCACCAGTCTGATCTTCCCACAGCTCCAGTGACGTAAGATGAGCTCTGACACTGTTGAGGAGCTTTGTCTTTACAAAGTTTCATCAGTCTCTGAACGCCATCAAAGCGCCTTTCATTTATTGATGAGGCTGATTATCAATATGTCATATACGTTTTGACCTCATTTGTTGTAACTGGTGCAAACAAAAATGGTGGAGAAACATCAAGTTCTGATTTTTAAAAACCAGCAGCTGCTTTAAAGGAAGGAATCATCTAGAAACCAGTCAGCAGCAGTAACGAGGTGTCGAATGGGATGCTGAACTTCACAGCAGTGTGGGCAGAGGAACAGTTGCACACACCGGTGGCTGTTCCAATGTGCACATGGGCATCCATGTGTTGAGACAAAACAAAGCTGGCCTTTACATGTGATAAAACAGGGAGCAGCCTGTAAAGATCTTTGTGCAGGAGCTAGAAAACAGAAAAAGCTGATACTCACAGGAACGGTCTGTGTATGAGCTTCATCTTCATGGTGATTCAACACATTTAACAAGAAACGGCTGAATCCTGTGCAAACGCAAATTTAAACAGACACACCTCGTCCAGCTGTCCCTCACCTGAACAGGTGAGGCCCATTCCACCTCAGGTTGTTGGTGCAGCACCACAGGCCCTGCTCTCAGTGTTTGTACAGTGAATCGCCACATTTCTTCTCTCTGCTTCCTGAAAAACATGTTCTTCGGCAGCACATCCATGGGGTTTAGTGGAATGTGTAACACTGACAGATGCTCGTCTTACTACACTTACACTTGTGTCTGAGGACTGGTTTGGACCCGCGAATCCTGAAACCACAGGCTTTGTCTTCATAAAGAACAACCACTGTGGCTTCGTCCCAGTGAACTGGGAGTTTATTCATGATGCTAAAATTAATTAACAGTATGCCGTATGTAGCTGCAGGGTGCAGGCCTCTACGCTGCCACTGTGGTCCCTGCGCCCATCCACCATCTGCCTTCATGTATGATGACTCACACACATGCAGATTATGTGACTCCAGGATAAAATTAGATTCCCATATGTCCAGATTGAGGAGACTGAAGCAGCTCAATGTCCAAACTGTTTATAATCTGAGGCTGAATTTCTCCTGAAAATCAGATATAGAACAGGCCAAAATCACCATAACACAACAATAACAAAAGGAGACACAAACAATACAACAGAAGATAAACCAACTCAAACACACAACCCAGTTTTATTTCTTTACAAAACAAGAGCGTGGACTCACAGGAGCTCGGACAGAAGGCAGGAAGAGATATACACTTCAGTTTAGACACCACAACTTTCAGCCACGTAGAAAATATAGAAGAGCTCTGAGTGAGAAGGCCGCTGGTGTGGGTCTGAAACAAGTCTGCTCATTCCAGGATGACACCAAAACCTTTTACTGTGAAAATCATGCACACTCTACAACTGCAGTGACATACATTATCTACATTTACTCATTTATTCTTGTGGTAAAGTTTCAAGTTCTGCATCTGAAAGAAAACATCCAACTTCAAAATGGATAAAAACAAACTACTGACTATTTTGTTAATCACGTTGAAACAATGTAGGTTAGATGGACAAATTATTTTCTGGACTTTGAAATCCTATGTTTAAAAACACAAATAAGGCTTTTGTGTTTGAAAAGTGAAAAAAATACAGATTTTTTTTAAAAATATGTTTTTGGCAAATTCACATTAAAAACCTGGAGTCTAAAAAAAATCTGATTTTCAAATGAAAATGTTTGATTTCATGAGTAAATTTTGGTCCATGTATCATCTATTCAAAAATCTATTGAAAAAGGAAACTTTGTTTTTTTCTGTTCTAATAAACCAAATAAACAAAAACCTGTTGTTTCTGGTTTTCCAGTTGTCTAAACCCGTCAGACATTTAAATGATCAGAGTCGATGACAGACGGCTGGCGCTGCAGGAGGAGTCGCGGTTACAACAACAGAAACAACCAGAGCTTCACTGTTAAAAACAGTTATGCACCACACATTGTCAGTGTTCTGAGGGGGTGGGGGTGGGGTGTCCCAACCTGTGTGATGTCTGCATGTGACATGTAGTTTGTTAATAACTACAGTATCCCTCATTCCCTGAAGCCCTCCCTGACTGAACCCACACAGACAATGTAGTTGTGTAGTTTGCCTGGTGTGTATCAGCTGCCTGCGTGACCCCCTCCCCCACTGAGGGAGGGTGACCAGTGCTGGCCTCGTTCTGGTCATGTGATGATGTTACAGTAGAAAGCTAATGACTCACACATCAACACTAGATGTCGCTGTGTGACGGGAACGTGTTGAGTCAGTCTGTTTACAGCTCACCGCTCTGTGCTCTTCAGCTGCTAAACTCTACATCTCTGACAAATCTGGTAACAGCACATCATTGTGTGGACGTCTCTGTGAGTGGAACTCCTAACGTTACAGCCCACAGCCCAACTGGTTTTTGTTCACTGGGTCCCACTTTCAAATGGTGAATTGACTTGTTTTGTTGACATTTTGCTGTTTTCCAAAGGGAAGAGATTAATAGAGCATGCCAGTCATTTTCTGTTTTAACAATGTTTCCAACAGTCCCACCCAGAAACTGACATCAGCAGGGCCTCTCCTCACTGCTAATGTCTGGCTCAATGTGTTCGTCTGGGCCACAGGCCTCTGTTGGTGGTTAAAAACGATTAAAGCACCTGTGGAAAACACACCGCTGCACACGTTTCCTCAGTATGAAACACCAGAGACTGACATTTGGTCTCGGCTCTGGCCTGCTTCAGATGCTGTAAAACCTTTTGTTGCAATGTTTTAAAAAACATGAGGGTCTGGTATTACATACTGAGGAACCTGCCCCCCTGTGCAGCGGTGTGTTTCCTGAGGGTTTTTATCAGCAGTGAACAGAGGCCCTGCTGGTTTCACTGTCTGGATGGGAACAGAAAATGACCAGACTCGTCTTTTATTAACCAGACGATACACAGACCAAATGTTACTGCTGACTTGTATTTGTTGTTTCACAGAACTTGTGTAAAGTGGCCGGTGGTGTTTCTGCTCAGTCTGCTTCTGAGTGCAGAGCCACAAAACAAAGAGCTGACACGTCCATGAAGCATCCATTTAAATCTTTATCAACACTAAAGCTCTGCATTGATAAAATACCTTCAGGTTGATCTACAGCACTGAGAAGAAAGCACATCAGACAGTGTTTCCACAGTTGGTTTCAGTTAGGACTTGAAACAGACCTTCACCTGTCGTCACCAGGTAATGAAACGCCGTGGAGAGACGGACACAGGACTCGTACAAAACGCTGAGAAATACAGTTTTGATTGTTTTTGTGACAACTTCGTCAAAGCCACAACACAGACCAGAGAAACAGGAGCTGCTTGTCACTTACTTGTTAACAAATGCACTGAAAATGAGAGACTTCACAGTTTCAGGGCAGACACACAGTCAACAGGAAGTGATTAAAGGGAAAATCCACCTAAAACCTCACCCATTGAAAGCACACACATGCAGAACAGTCCCAGTGATGTGCTCTGTAACATTCTCATAGGAAATGTTATAATGTTCAGAAATGGAAAAAAGCTGTTGTTTCTGTCTCTTTGTTGTCATTTTGTCTCTCTGTGGTAGTTTTGCAGCTGTTTTTGGTTTATGGTTGTTGATTTCTGCCTCTGTTGTTTTGGGTTTGCGTCACATTGTAGCTGTTGTGCATCTCTTCCTGGTTGTTCAAGTTTCTTTGAGTCTCTGTGATTGTTTTGTGTCTCCTTGTTGTAGTTTTGTGACCATTTTGCATCTCTTTGTTTGACTGAGTTTCCATCAGGAAATATTAACAGTCGGTTGGGACAGAGGCTCTGGCCCCCTCCGGCCCCTCAGGCCCCTGACCCTGTGTCTGGGAGGCCCCTTCACTGTTCCGTCCATGACTCTGGTGGATTTCCCCTTTGAGTACAGTGTGAAGAAAAATGACAGCTGGAGTGTAAAGTTCAGCTCAGAAGCACTGGCACTTCCCAAAATTTAACACAGAGGAAAAGAAAGCCTCATCAGAAAAGAGGAAAGGAGTCTCAAGTCCCTTAAAGGGTAAAAAACAGCAGCGATGGAGCTGCTGGAGCTTCTTATCTTATGTAAACAGGCTTAGTGTAAGGCAAGGAGGAGGAGGAAGGAGTGAGAGGCTGAACTGAAGTTTAAGAGGGATGAAGGTGTGGGAGGAAGACAGGATGATGAAGAGCATGAGTAAGCAAAGGGAGGCGGACAGGCGAGGAGGAGGAGCAGAAAGGCAGTCAGCAGAATTAAAGGGATGAGACGAAGGCTCAGACAAAAACTTGTACTGAAGACGTGATTTGAAATGAGACCGAGAACAACAAGCCGATCGGTTCATCGCCATGAGTCTGTGACAACGCGAGACCCTTCGTCTCTTTCTAGAAGAAACGAGATGATGAAAATGAGCCATGAAAGTACAAGGTCAAACATGACGAGTAACCATGTGTTTAACTACAACTAATTTATTTTAGAATGTGAAAATAAATAAGAGTCTTTTCTGTGGAGAACTGTTCTAGCTGTGACTCTTAGTGTAAAATGTGTGAACTAGACTTTTTGATATCTACAATAAACTGCTTCATTTTTAAACAGTGAATATTCATTAAGAAAATAAAATGCAAGAATTTTTAACTCTGTTACATGATTTTTTACACAGAGTCAACATAATGTTTATGACCAAGTATGTCAAAAAGCTTTTTTTTACCCTGTTGTCTGTGTGAATTTACAAAACATCCTGTACCAGGACTCGTGTGACCCTCCATTCTCTCTGTGCTCATCACAGGGCTCTAACCTGCACGGCTTCTGTTCTGGTTTTGCTGCAGGATGGAGCTCGGCCCGTGGCTCCGCTGCCGCCTTTAGCCATGGAGGCTGGACTAGGTGTGTCACTCTGTCATGTTGATCTTAATTCAGCTCAACTTTCCTGCAGGTCTTTTGTCTCCAGCTTGAATAAGAAAAACAGAAAACGACTGAGAGGGAGCCAGGCTTTTTCTTCACAACGGTAGGAGCTCAGTTCTGTTTCCATCTGTCTGCGTGTGCCGGTTAGGCAGGTAGTAGCTCTGTTGACACCCGGCAGAGACATTTAAACGTCAGACTAACGGCGCTGGTAGAGCTCAGACTGGCTGGTTCCAACGTCTGTTGGTGAACAACTAAAGGCAACAGGAACTTGCGGTATATAAACCCTCAGGGAGAAAACATGCTTTGCATCCCTGCACAAGTCAGAGGGGCCAATGAAATCACCGGGCCTCGTGGAAGCAGCACGCAGTTACTGAACACAGTGAGTGGCAAACAAGTGATTTGAAAAACTTGTGCATTTACCAAATTTCACTGTGTCACATTCTTAGTCACAAACTAATAAACTGAGGCTCAGACAGAATGAAAAGTCTGCCTTTATTATGAACTCTGCTTTGTTTTAGTGAGACGCATTTGGCCTTTTGTTGGTGCACACCGCTGCATGGACTCTGCTAATTTTATGAATGTATGTCTATGAACAGTGCTAATTCATTTTTTCATCCCTATGAATGAAACTTGCCTACAAAGGGGTCCAAAGACAGTAACCCCCTGGTTTCTGCTCAGCAGTTTATAATGGCAGCACCTGAACACAGCAGAAATAAAGAGTGCCTCGGCTAGTGGCAGGAGAAAAACTACATTTACATTTTTATAGAATATTAAGCTTCAGGGAAAACGAGCAGTGTCACTGCATCACACAATGAGTGAGGCCAAAAATGGTTTTAACAGGTTGAAAAAAGACAAACAGGCCAAAGTACACCAGCAGCAGCTCTCCCAGTCTCCCAAGGGAAACTCTGGTTTCATATGCTGGGAAACCTGGGGCGACCATTAGGCTGACGACACGTCCCTTAGTGCCAGAGTAGATTTTCAGCTATACACAAGCAGCGCCCTAAATCGTTTGAGTGGCCACATAATTTATCACGACTTAAACCACACAACTATTCACTCAGAGAACAGATAAACTACGCAAAAGCTAAACCTTAAACCTTCGGAAAAGGCTTGGGGGGGTGAGTCCTTGTGGCGAAGGAACAGGCCGATGTCCCCACAAAGTAAACGCCAGCGTTCTTTCTCTTTGAGGAAGAGACTACCTTCTATCTAAAGCTTTAAGGAGAGATAAACCAGGAACAATCTCAACTTTAATCCTAAAGAAAACGCTCAAACTTCTTTATCTGCACCCAAATGGGAGGTGAGTCCCTTTGGCGTAGGAACAGGATGATGTCCCCACAGCGTAACACCAACTGGTCTGGAGCCGTACACTGTATAACTGCATCTTAATTAAATGCCAGCTGTATTTTGGCTCCTGCAGCAGCTGACAGCAGAGCAATGAGAGTTTTTCTTCTTTCAGGGAGACATGAGCAAAAGAAGAGCTGAAGAGATAAGACAGAGCGAGACGCCTCGTTCGGAGAAAGCTCTTCTTCTTTGGTCCTTCTACCTTTATCTACTCTTTGGCTTTTCTTTATACGTACATGTTAGCAAAGCAAACGTATTTTACCTGTCGAACCTGTAAAGCCAAACGACAGTTTAGAAAACGGCCGAGATGGAGGAACGAGGATGGAGGGAGGGAGGGAGGGACGGGGGAAGGGGGCAGGATGGAGGCAGGTGGAGGGTTTAGTTCGGCAGTGATCTGCTGTCTGACAGCGAGTGTTGTGTGTGTGGAGACATACAAGCAGTGTGTCCACTGTATCATCGTGTATTTTTCATTAAGCTGCATGTGCTTACAAGAGGTGCACGGAAAACGAAGGCAGTAGGTGTGATCACATGTTTATGCTGTGTATAACTGTGTGTGTGTCCTCACTGCTGTGCCTGCACTTGTGTCTCTGTGGAGACTAATTAGCATTTCACACCTCTGAGCAAGGTCATTTTCTAACGTGACAACACTTGGTGAAAAGGAGGATGTTCTGCAAAGTGAGGACATTTCAGGAAAGTAAGATTATTTCTGCAGAAGTGAAATCCTTCAGTAAAGTGCAGACATTATGAAGACATTTCTGTAAATGTTCAGGAACTAATAACATTTTTTCTGAAGTGAGAATCGTTTGGAAAAATGAGGACCTTATCTGGAAGGCAAGGACACATGTTCACAATTAGGAACATTTTGGAAATAAAACTGGAACTTTTTTTGGAAAGTAATTTTAGCAAAAGTGAAGAAGTGGGGACCACATGAGGACAGTTTTGGCAAACAGGCATTTCTGTAAAATGGTTGGGGACAAAGTGAAAGTGTTTTCATAAGTATAGAAGTACAGTAAAGTGTGTGTGTGTGTGTGTGTGTGTGTGTGTGCGCGCGTGCGTGCGTGGACTTTGTCAGTACAAGATCAGAGGATCCTTCCATCAGCTGCTTCACGTAAGACACGAAGATACATGAGGGTGACTGAAGAGCTGCATTCAGGAGCAAGAAAATCCAGCATCTGGATAAAAACTGTGAAGACAGAAGGATGATGGAAGAGTCAGCCCATCACACATGGTGACTGCAGCCTGCTTCCATGTTCAGCTCCATCCAGGCTCCTCTTCTTATCGTCATTATCACCACTATCTCTGTGGTTTTGTGGATTTTCCATCCATTTTTCTTTTGCTTATGGGTCGCGATGACCTGGTCACGGTGGCAGCAGGTTCAGCACGATGGTCCAGACGTCTCCCTCCCCTGCAACATTTTCCAGCTCCTCTGGCTGGAATTTTTCTAAAACCCAAAAGCTTCCATCATTAACATGAGTTCATCTACTGTATAAATAAAAACCTGAACCTCGTCAGAGCTGAGAGGCTGTTCTTGTTGCCTGTTCTGTAACCTGGACTGGAGGAGCTGTCACCCTGAGGATGGAGGTCAGGCAGCTGCTTTCTGGGCAGCAACAAAATGTTATAATGAGAGTGGACAAAAGCAGGCCAAGACAACAGAGGTCTGGGGAGAGTCTGTTCGATTAACGGTTTCTTTTCAACCATTTGAATTGGGATTTTTTTTAAAGAGGAAGAGGTTAGTGGAGCTGAAGTTGGAGACAAAAAGAAACAAAACAGACGCTGACCCAAACTCCAGCCTCCAGAGCCTGCAGATTGACAACATATAAGGTTTGTGTTGCTCTGGAAACTCATCTGCACATTTCCCAGAAATCCTGACACTTTCTGAGGCAGGGGAGTCGGCGCTGACACAAAGTAAAGATGGCAAGAAAACACATTAACTCTGCAACTAAAGGCTTTGAACTGGAGGGACTAAGGACGGGCTGATGGTTTTCTAAGTGGCTGTGACATTATGCAGGTGGAGGTCTCCAGTGATCCTCATCTGTGTGTTGACAAAGTCCTGCTGGGTACCAAACCCAGACGGCCTCATCAAACTCTGATGCCTGGAAGGCCCCACGTGGGATCAGACGGAGCCCACGTCTCTATACGTTCCCAGAAACGACAAAACCCCATGACTTTTATCCACCAAAAGAAATCCCCCCAAAGCTGTATTCACTGAGGCCTCACATAATTCCCCCCCTGCAGAGGACTCCTCTGGAGAGCCGTGAAGACTTTCAGAGATTCACCGAGCGGAGTGAAGATGTAGTCCCACTGAGGAAGAGGAAGAGGAGGCAGAAACAAGCTTGGAGGTTTTCAGCCCAGCTGCAGGGAGAGTGGACGCGGTGGTGGGGTGGTCTGAGGAGCCCCACCAGGACCAGGATCATATTTGAAGCAGCAGAGTTGAATTCAACCACCATTTTGAGCCTTTAATTCAAAATAAACCTGGAAAACAAAAGCCCCATCATTTGCTGTGTGCACCGACGCCTCCCTCTGAAACTTTCCTCTGGCAGCCTTTCATATCCTTCTGAGTCTTTTCACCAGTTTCAAACCATTTCTCTGCTCAGGGGGATTTTCAGCTCGATGGCTCAGAGCAGGACTGACGGGACCTCCGACCATGAGGACACCCATTACAGCAGTGTGTGCAGGTCGCCTGAGGGGAAACAAGATGACAACACATTACTGCAGCTCTCCTCCATGTCTGCCTCTGCTCACATCAGTGTGTTCTGCATCTCTAATTAGGTTCCTGTGTATGTATCATCTGAAGGTGAAGCTGAAAGTCGAGCTAGATCACCAGCAGACAGCCCAGGGCCCAACAGCCTCAGGCTTACTGGGTCTACTGGTTTGGGCCAACTTCATCAGAAAGGAAACCAGAGAATCCTGCACTGTGTCCATCAGGGTCATGGTTCTTTGACAACCCAGAGGGAGCTCTTCAGACAAGTATGAGACACTAAACCACAGGTACAAATGCACAAACGGGAGAAGTGTTTATTTCCCTTCACCTGTTTCAGGGACGGCCAGTCCCGGTCCTCAAGGGCCACTGCCATGCCCTGCCTGCTGCCGATCACCTGGATCAGGTGTGTGCAGTCAGTCAGAAGAAACCATCTTAGATGAAGGTGGAGTGAGGAAAGACAGCAAGCAGTACAGCAGCCCTCGAGGACCAGGACCGGCCGCCCCAATCTGTTTTAACATCAGGCTGCAGTAGGACCTTTAGTGGAAACCACATCCTTACTGCTTCTCTGTCACAGCTGTTCTTGATGGCACTAAATAAGCTTTGTTTATTCTGGAAAATCATTTTAGAATGATTCGTGCAGGTTGTCTGGTAAACCACAGAAATAGCAGCACACATACAGACTGCAGGGAAGAACCAGCCAATCAGGTACAGCTGTGCACAGACAACCTGCCAGTGCTCTCAACAACAGGCTAAGATTACATTGAATCTTAATGAGGGTTTTAATGAGCACTTTCCACTGAGTGTACATATAATCTACATGTTTGGGTTTGATTTAAGGTTTAATTATAACCTTCTGGAACGTGTCTTTCTCCTTGATGTGTCTTTAAACGACCAGTAGAAAATATCCATGTCTGTGCGCCTGCTGCATCATGTTACACACAGAGCCTGAAGCACAGCAGGTGGTCTCTGTGTAAACTTCAGGCTGTGGAGATGAGGCTTGTAAAGTGCAGCACACACACTGAGGCTGAGTCGACAGACCCACCTGTGGATCTGGCAGGCTCCCTCCATTTTTAGCAAACCAGGAGGCTTCCAGCTCGCTGTCTGTTCTGTGTCAAACCCAGAGAAATCGAAGCTCAGGAACAGCCTGCCTGTGTTGTATTACTCATGGACATGTCTTGTGTTTCTCCTCCGTCCCCTCAGAGCTGAGCTGGCAGCAGATGTGCTGCCGAACGGCTGTGTGGTGAGGCACCCGGCCTTTCAGACATTATCTGGCACTGAAAACACCAGTTACTAAGCAACGGCCAGGCCGGCAGGACCGCGGAGAGTCACTGGGAGCCAACTCGTCTCTGTAGTCAAACCAATTCAGCACAGCCTCCTTCACTCCTTTGTGCTCCTGCATTCAACTCTCCTGGGCCGCCGCCGCCTCCTCCTCCTCCTCCTCCCTCCTGCTCAAAAATAACATCGCACTCTTCACCTGTTTCCACAGAGATCTTCACAAGTTCTTTGAACAAGTTCTGAAAGTCTGTTAGTGAAAGTGAACAAAAAGTAAAAGTAGCAGAATAAAATCTTCTCCCGTGAGAGACAGCAACCCTAACATGCTGCCCGGCAGGTGGCCGGTGGACGTGGAAGTCGTAGCAACCCCTCCTCTCCTCAGTCCGACGGCTGCAGAGCGGAGGGGTTTCTGCCATCTTCGCAGGTCCAGGATCTGGGCAAAAACACCATCTGCAGGGTGGAGATGACCTCCATCTCCTCCCACATGTAAATTCACCAAACAGAGGAGTGAAAGATCTCAAACTGCTCTGGGTGTTTTGTCTGTTTGTCTTGTGATCTCACCAGATTTACAACAGACATCATTTCTCTTTCTGTCAGTTTGACACATTTCACTAATCAAAACTAACTTGGTTTATTTTGTTGCATTTCTCCACTAATCCTGCATCTATTTGGTTTAATTTTACAAACTCTCCTTGCCCAGATGTGCTGCCTGCCAGGCAGACTGAGACGACAACCAGACAGGAGGCAGGAAAAACACAATGCGCACGTTTCCCAAACTGCTGCTTTCCCACTTTTCTGAAGTTGTAGCTTCAGGTAAACGGACCACGACAGGAGCAAATAATAGGTGGTCACATGTGGTCAGTGGAGAAGGCCACGAGGCCAAACGCTCGTATGTGACCGTGATGTTCTAAAGTCAAGAGTAAAGTAGTGTTTCCTCTCAGATTGCTTGATTTGATGGGCTTTAAAGGGGCATGACACAGTCCAGATTTCACAGTAAACTAAGAAAAACCAGATTTATCCTGCCAGCCCTTGAGGAGTCCCGGTTGGAAACCAGGGTGCTAAGGTGACACGAAGCAGGGCAGGTTGTGAGTCAAACACCAAAACCATTTGGTTTCTGTCATATTGTGGTTTTTAATTGGCCGATCGTGGATCAGAGAAGATTTGAACTGCAGCAGCTTCTTTTATTGGTAGTAAAGAGTTTTGGAGCTTAGCTCAGCAGATACTCAGACAACCTCCTGACCAGTTTCACCAGTTTACAGCCAGTAGGGTCAGAAGACTGGAGAGCCACGGCATACTCGTACTGTCAGGTGGTAACGTCCCACCATGCCAGTCGACCAGCTACTAGTCTGCTTGTTCTCCTGTACAATGCTGTACTGAGCACTCGAGGGAAAACGTGCGCTTGTATGTCTGCTTCACTTTCTCAGTGTGATGGTCGCCTCAGTTTAACCTGTTCACTGCCAGGGTTGCTGCCTCTCAGGCTGCCTGTCAGGAAATTCGGTAGTCGAAGGTGTCCTTCTCCATGTAGTCCGACCAGGTGGAGGATGGCATGCTCCGGTACGGGTCGAGAAGGATCCGGAAACAGCGGACGATCAGCAGGCCCAGGAAGATGAAAAGGATGAGGACGAAAACAAAGGCCGCCCTCTGCTCAACTGTGAGGAATGAGGCCGATGCTGAGGAGGAAGAAGAGGAGGAGGAGAAGTCTGATTCAGACGCAGAGAAGGTGCTGCTGTAGAGGTCGTCGGCCATGTTGAGACGGGGAATGATTGGTTGGTTCAGACTGTCCTCTTCTTCTGTCCAGTGGGAGAGGGTCGACAGGAAACCATCATCTCTGTGGCAGAAGATTGGAGTGAGAGAGGAGAGGCTGCAGGGGAACAGAGAGAGACAGACCAATAAGTCACCATCTGTAAGGCCACGAGTTCAGTCTGAACAAAGGATCTGCCAGAAAATCACCAGAAACAAACAATTAGGCTAAAACAACAGGCCTAAAACTGTCTCAGGTTCAACAGAACAAACAGCATAAAATGATAAATACAGTGGAATTCAATACATTTACAAGAAAGAGAGAACAAGACAAAGTAACTGAATTAAAACCAAGAAAGCAATGCTCTCCAAAGGCTGATGGGGGCGCAATAGCTGCAGGAATTGAATTCAGAGAGTAAGAAAGGAAAAGGTGCAGAGACAGGGCAGAGGCACTGTCCATGTTATCGTAACAAGGATCCCTTCATTCACTACAAAGCTGAAAGGTTTTAGCTGCCCTACACTGGTTGTACCAGTGAATACAGAGCTACACGGAGACGAGTGTCCACATCAGCAGCTGCTTCACAGCTGTTAATAACGTTCAGACTGTGATTTAGATTTTGTCAGAGCCTTGAAGCTAAAAACGGATTAAAGACTGGAGACCAGAACAAAGGTCCAGGCAGTGGCGGGAGAAGTACTCAGATTGTTTACTCAAGTAAAAGTAGCAGTACCAGAGCGCAGAAATACTCTGTTACAAGTAAAAGCCCTGCATTCAAAATGTTACTTAAGTAAAAGTCCAAAGGCATAAAATGTTCAAGTAAAAGTACTCACTATGCAGATTGACACAGTTCACATGAATTATATCTTAATACTGGACTATTACATCGATGTATTACTGTGTTCATCACTTTAATGCTGCAGCTGGTAAAGGTGGAGCTGATGGTAACTACCTTATACTAGGAAGTACTTTACATCCTGCTGCGTAGCTGGTGGATTTCCCACCAGGATCAATAGAGTCTGATGATTAGACTCTATTTTGTTTAATTATCTAATTTGTTTCAGTAACTAGTAACTATAGTTATCAAATAAATGTAGTGAGTAAAAAGTACAGTATTTTCTGTAACATGTAGTGAAGTTGAAGTATAAAGTAGCAGAAAATGAAAATACTCAAGTAAAATACAGATACCTCAAAACTGTACTTAAATACAGTACTTGAGTAAATGTATTTAGTTATGTTCCAGCTCAGGATCCAAGTGTTTCACAAAAATCACAGCTGCAGATTTTCTGACATCTTGTTTGTGAAATTTTGACTTCGTGGTGCCAGCGTCAGCAGAATGCGGACAGGAAGCCCTCGACGCTGTCCCAGCTGTCCGCCCAGCATCGTACTCGTCCAGTGGGTCGTCTCTGCAGCATATGTTACGTCTTCGTCCTCACGTTTGTGTCCTCATGAAGCCAAGCTGACTTCAGCCTCGTGCTCCCTCTCATGCCAGCAGCATGTGGGTGGGACTGTGGGAGTAGATGGTTAGAAAAACATCATTCTGGAGCCAAGCTCTTCATTTGCTTCCCACGTACAAGTTAAGGCCAAGATGGCTTCAAACACTGGCACGGCTTTTTTCAGCTGCGTCTGCTTCTGTCTGAACCTGGCTTCGACTTGCCTCCACATGCAGATGAATGAGGACTTGTGAGGTTTCATGTAGTGAAGTTAACGGATGTAAAGATGCAGGAAACATCCAGCTGAGCCTCCTCTACAGAGAGATGGCTCTGAGCCGTCACACTGGCTTCTGTCTGTAGTTCACCGTGGTCTGCTGTTTGGAATTTAGGTTTGACTCCCAGCCTCCTCGACAGGCCCTCCACATAGCTCAACAGTCCTGACATGATGGTGCAGTGGGATAACAAACCTCCTGCGGTGCTCAAACACAGAGTAAAATGTATTTATATGGCACATTTCTACACCAGGCTTTTCACAGTACATCACAATAAAGACAAGAGTCTTCCAGGAAACTCAGCGCGTCTGCCTTCGGACAACATGGACAATCTGGACATTTACTGGTCTGGAGCTGATTTCTTGTTGATTCTCCACCAACACAAAACAGTTACTCTGTCATCCCATACGGTCCAAACTTTGTCATCTGACTGCCCACAGATCTACGAAGCAGCCTACTTCCCTTTCTACCTGTGTCTCTGTCCACCTACATCTGTACACATCTATCCACCTGTGTATCTACATACTTGCATCTCTATCTACACAAGTCTCTGTGTATCCATAGCCCTTTTCAGATGTGCACTGGAGCCCTGAAGTGATCCGGACACCATCTGGAGGAGCTGAGAGAACACAGATGTCTGAGTCACTTGACCCAGACATTAAGTGTACTTCACCCTGCCAGCTCCCTGGTACAAAGTCACTGTGAGGTCCAAGTGAGCCCATGAGAGGAACCAGCAGCTCATAGTCCAGAGTATTCACATCGAACTAGCCAGTCTGATGTTCTATCATGTGACCAGCATGAAACAGGAAGAACACAAACATGCAATGGTGAAGAGGAACGGACATGTATGATGAAGAAGGAAATAAAAATATCTAACTGAAGATCCAGGAACTTCTGTCATTAAGAGTCAGTGCCTGAACCGTCGGCCAAATTCAAGCAACAACAAGAGATTTGGTTGGTTATGACAGAATCACAAACTGGCCATGTGACTGTGCCATGCCCTGCCTCCTTCCCGCCCCCTGCATGCTCTACCAACCAGATAGGTTCCTGTAGGTGAGAACGCTGACTGTCTCCTGTTGTGTGCTACATGTGTGAAAAGGCAGCTTTGGACAAAGTCTGGCCCTGGCTTCACGTGTGAAGGAGCCCACATCTCCACACCACTTATCGGTCTAGGGGTCAGTCTACAGTACCTCTGTATCTGTCCATCCTTTACCTCTCTACTGGCAGTCGGTGTCTGTCCATCCATTCCCTCGCTACAAGTGACTCAGCAGCTCTGTTGAAAACTGAGGGGGAAACAGCTCAGCCTGATTTAGGAGGCCTGTCAACGGGAGACGAGGCGCTTCATGAACACTGGCCCAGGTCATTTACATGAAGCGCTGGCAGAGCAACTGCTTTGCCATCATCAGCCTGGTAGTTAATCAGCACCAACATATGATGGGCCTCAAATCCTGGGTTGCAGTGGGTGACTAAACTACTGGCCTTATACATGTCTCTTTATATGCGTCACACAGCTCTGGTTCCCATCGGGTTTAATGAGCGCAGCGAGCCGACTGCGGGTTGTTCACGAAGGATATCCTGAGTCTGCACAATTCAACTCTCTCCTCCCTCCCTCTTTAATATTTCACTGCTTCTTCTACACCTTTATTCCGTTCAGCTTGGTAACCTTCGTTCTGAGTTTAAGATGCAGCTGGTGTGTTTCTGTGTGGCCTGGAGAGAAGTTAAGTCCCTAAAGCTTCTGTTATTTACAGATTAATTGGAGGCCATTTGAGCAGATTTATCATTGCAGAAGGGGCACACAGACACACACACACACACACACACACACAAACCCAGACGGATGAAGACAGGAACAAAGGCCCAAGCCCCCCCAGGCTGCGGCTGCTTGGTTCTGAAAAAGTGTGGAAACCGACAGAAGCAGATAGATGTGGATGTGATAGAAAGCATCATGCTGACCTCCGAGGTGTCACTGTGAGAGGTCGCCACAGCGTCCCGGGCTGCACCTCTGAAGAGGCATGTCCATGGAGTCAAAGTCAGGTAGAAGGTTCTCAAACAAGTGTGAAGCTCAGCCGAGGTCACAGCTTCATCACTGAACTCATTTCTCTTCCTCTTCACTCTGTTTCATAGTGTCACATAAAAGGTGTGGAGGTTTCTGTCCCGGTGTGATGCACTGAGCTGGTGGTAACAGTGCACTGGCCCCGAGGGCTCTCAGCCTCATGTTACTACTGCCTTCACTCTCAGTGGTAAACATATATCAAGCACGGCGCCGTACGGTTCAGATGCGTAACTGATATGAACATGTACTGAGGAAAGACATAAATCAGACCATGAGTAGAAGAAACTCTGTGACCTGCTGGGACCTGAACCTGTCATGTACAAACCTCATAGACTTTGTATTTGCAGAGAGAAGTTGGGAGTTTTTCCCATTTACATCAGTACAGTTAGATAGGAGCCTCATCACAGCGGTGCCTAGTGGACATCGGAGGAACTGTAGGAGACCCAGTGATGGTACATTCACTGACGCCTTGGTTATCTGGACATTGTTTCCTCCTGTGCTGACACGACTCCTACTGGGTCTTTGAAAAAGACAGTGATATTGATATTAGTTTGTTTTTAAATCTGGACCACGGTGATAAAACCCTCTGGAGGGTTGATGAGCGGAGTGGCTACGTCAGGTGAAGCGTTGCCATGGTGACAGCTGCTAACTTCCATATTCTAATCTGTCACTGGGAGACAGACCTCTCAGTAACCATGGCAACCTCAGCACGCACTGTGGTCTCAGCACACACACACACACACGTTTGTCTTTCAGTAGTTGTGAGGACCCCTATGCTACTGGCGAGAACATCAAGCCTAGAGATTCTCAGGAAAGTTGTGTGGAGCGTCATTTTTACATGATTTCAAAATAAATTCATGAACAATATTTTTGCAGTGGGCTTCAGAGATAATACTGGTTGGTAATATGAACCAGTGTTACCAGTATTGTTGGGACGTGTCATGTTGGCGTGTTCTGATTTGACTGAGTTATGACAACTGGTCACTAAGAGGTTTAAAGACGAAGAATCACCTCCATGTTTTCATGCAGGCACCTGCACCTTCTGTCCCCCGGGACAAACTTTACATTGTTACTGTGGCTCTACTATGAGTGCAGGTAAAAGCAAAACCTCAGAAACAAAACGAATGTTTTTTGTTTCCTGCTGCTGGAGGTGGAAAGGATACAGAGTGGAGTGTTGGCGTGGAGAGAGAGTGGGAGGCAGAGGAAGACGTCAGCCTGTGTGGGACAGAGAGCCGTTGGTCTCACATGCTGAGTTCCATTAATCCTAATGTGCTCAGAGAGAAATGTTAAGAGCTGTATTTCCGTTACACCAGACAACATGTAAAATTCCTCCCTGGTGTTATTTTCCACCAACACTGAGCTGCAGCCAGTCTGTAAAAGTCCTTTTAACCACACACAGATTTACATTGTGTCATCAGTATCAGACTGGCTCTGCCTCTTGACTGGAAGAACTGGTTTTTCAAACCTGTCACACTGTCTGAAGAGCAAAGCTGCCATGAAACAGCTGACTGTGGTGCTCAGAAGTGTCCAGCTGCCTTTCACGTGTACATGCAACAGAACAACTACTCTCCCTGTGCTTAGCCGTTAACTTGTCTGGTGACCCTGAGTGCATCCACACCGAGCTGTTCAGTTTGTAAATGCATCTTTTTCTCTCATTTTCAGTCCTGAAAACTCAGCTGAGATTTTCCACAAAGCAGAGATGGGGTGGAGGCCTTTACATGCTGCCGGAGCGTTACAGCAGCAGAACTCTGTCAGCACCGTGTGAGACCAGGTGGAGATCAACTCCACCATCTTCCCCCCACGGGGCTCATGCTGCGGCTGTACCATAGCTCTGGACTTGACCTGATCTAACCTGGCTGCTGATGACACCAGCCGTCAAACAGACATGACACTTCCTCTACATGCTGAGAGAGGAACACTGAGGAGATGGACTCACAGCTTCAGGACGTGTCCATAACCTGAGGTCAGACCCGTGCCTGGTAGCAGCTGGATGCTGGCTGACTGACTAGTGGCCATTAGTGTCCATAGTCACTTATCTCTGTGACTGTTATGACAACGTATGTCTGAGTGGGTAGATATATCTTGACCATAAAAATAAGGCACACGTAGCATCGACACAGTTCTCATAGCAGGTTAAGTAAAAACCCTTCGTGGCTACACATGTTACCTGCTACATGTATGATCACAGGTGAACATCTGGAGACCGCCATGAAGGCCCAGAGGCAACCTGAGACTGGGGTGTCCCCTCCCTCCTGAGTGCAGCAATGTCGCCCGGCAGCCGGAATAATGTGATGTAATGACCATGTTCACTAACACGTTACAGCCTCTTGTTCCATGCACGCTGCAGTCGTGCTGCACCTCCACACCCTCCTCCTGTATTAGCACCGAGGTGTATGTGAACTTTCAGTGGTTTAACATACGTTGCTGCTCATTAAACACTGTGTATCTCAGGCTTCATCAGGGGGCGTGAGCTCAGGGCCAGTCCCATCTGTTGCATAGCAATCCCGCCAAAATAAAATGCCTGTCACTCCAATAAACAGTTACAACCTTGACACAAGTGCACTGGCTGAGACAAAATAA
>NW_018128140.1:1619288-1632416 GCF_001952655.1 Monopterus albus
CCGGCCATCATCTAGCCTGTTGCGGCTGCAGTGTCTCACATGGTGAGACCTGGCACTATGAGTCTGGCCCTGCTGTGGGCTGATGCTGCTGCATCAACAGGAAGCAGAGACTCTGTAGCAGAGTTTACCTGCTGGAGCAGCTGATTCAAATGCAGACAGCAGCAGCCTGACTGATCCTCCAGCCACAGCAGTGTTCCCTGCTACTCCAGGCCAAACAGCCTCGCTGTGTCTGTGGGTGTTTTAGTCTTTGCAGGTAACAAGCAAGCCACTGACGCTGTCACTGGCCGAAAAGCCCCAAGAGAGAAGCCAAGGATGAGTTCACGCAGTTCATCTGATTCAACAACAGATGCATATTTATGTTGTTTTTGTGTCTTCACGGTTTTTTACATTCTGGGGTAAAACTTGGCCTGGCTTGGTGTCTGCAGATGATGAGGTTTGTTCTGTGGCACTGACATCTTATCAGATTCATCTGCAGCTGCGCTTTGATTTTCACTTTTAATGTTCGTTAAACCTGTCTGCTACCTCCTCAGTTTGGTAACAGGTCTTAAAGGAAGAGTTTGATGTTTTCCAGATACAGTATATGCTATTACTACAACAAACTGACATACAGCTGCTGGTTTATACTTCAGCTTTTTATATTTATGACAAAAACCATAAAGCATGTTCAGTTAGGGTCAGGAGGTGAAAGTGGCCATCGGCAGGAAAACCTGTGCAGACACATTACAATTCTTTTCCAGGTCTTAAATCTAGACTGTCTCCAGGTTTTCCAGGTTGACCTCTGTGTTGACTGAAGCACTGATCTAAAACTGGAGTGATGAAGCAAACATCGGATCTCTGAGTGTTTCAGGCTGACAAACACTGACTACACACACCTGGATTAGTCATCACATTCGTGCACAGTGAGCGTGCACGTGTGACTGCCAGCCTGTATCAACTGGTCGTCACTACAGACACAGTGCTTAAAGCTAACAGCTGACAAACAGCAAACCTTCACTGTACTGGTGGGAAACGAAGTGAACCATGGCTTTAACAACCGGTGGAACCTCAGGGCAGCTCCGCCTGCAGCTTTGAACCCACAGAGCTGCTTCAGCTCGGACACGCTCTGGTGTGAACACTGAGCTCAGGCCACAGCGTCTGTCAGGTTCGGATCTGGGCCTGGACCGGACCCCTCCACAGGGTGGGTTTTCTCCGTCTGAACTGATTCTATACTAGATTTACTTCCAGGTTTCGGGTCACTGTCCTGCTGCAGCACCAGTTTCTGCGGAGCTTCAGCTGCTGCACAAGTACCCTTATGTTGTCTTGGAGGATGGCAGCAGCTGTCCAGCCCCAGAGGCACAGCAGCCCCACATCACCACGCTCTACAGCCCGGCCTCAGTTTGATGCTGAGCATTTTCCCAGCACTGCTGCGGAGATTCCAGATGCCCTGTGACAAACAGCTGCAGTGATGTTTGATTGTGAAGAGCAGCAGCCTCCTCTGGTCTGTCCTGCTGTGAACTCCAACTCCACTCCACTCAGGATGTTAACCAGGTGAGATGATTCCTCTAAGTCTTCAGCCTCTGGACAGTGGCCACAGAACCACAATGTCTCAGTTTATGGAGTGATTTTCATTTCTTGATCCTATGTCTTCTGGGATGCTGTTGTGAGGCAGCAGACACCTCTTGGCTCCGGTTTCCAGGTCTGGAGACTCCCAGCTCCAGCTCGCCAAGGAGTTCACAGCTTTGTCCAGCCCACGCTGTGAAGGTTTGACTGACGTATTCAGTTTGTACAGAAACAATTTTTAGGGTCGATGTCACAGTTTGCAGTAGTTTGATTTTTCATTTTGGCAGGAAACTGAGGCGTAATTTAGTCAGATAAGGTACAATGAGTAAAACTTTGGATTATTCATGCTGTCAATTTACTGCTCTGCTGGTATGGTGTGTGTGTATGTGTGTGTGTTTGTGCGTGTCCAGCTTTCATGCAAGACAGAATTCAATTAGGAGATGATGTAGCTCCACAGAGCCTCGAGTATGGATTTGACAGCAGAGCGATGATGGCGTTTTATTCATGCAAATCAATTTCCTGCTGTTTGTGCTCCCATCTCTGTGGAGACACTCTGTGATCCCCTGCCCCCGTCCCCCCACCCTCCTGCCTGAACCCTGGAATCGGGTCTGAACCCTCAAACAGGACACGTCTTCGGTGGTCACACATTAATCCACATTTACACCTGCTGTGTAAATATGAAACACCACAGGGTTTATTTACTGCTTCATCCTGCCACACAGATGCATGCTGGGTAAACAAGGTGAGGACAAGGTGAAAGTGATAAATTCTCCTAAAGGTTTATTAAAGTCAAACTCCTGTTTCCTTCTTCACATTAGGAAACAGTATGCTTGACAAAATAAGACAAGATCAAAGGCAAATCTTTGACCATATTTCATGGTCTTCCTCGGTGACTGGAGGCGTCATCACCATCTGAGAAAAGCAGGTCAGTGGACCTGATCAATTAGCTGTTGGACAGTATGAACATCTGATGACGTGGAAGCTTAAACAGCCATTTCCGCCATTTTACTGAGAAATGATAATTCAAGAAAAGCAGCAGATGAATTGATCATGACAAACATCATGCTCCTGTTTTAAATCTGCCACTGATGAAGCTGCGACGCAGTTGAAGGAGCAGCAGGTGGAGGGAGATCTTTCTGAGGTCGAGCACGATCTTTGGTTTGACTGTTTTCTGTTTCCATTAATCTTATATGTCTTAAAGCTGAAACAATTCATTAATCAATTACTTGATGGACAAGTAATTTGTTAACTGATTAATCAGTCATTTGTCGAGTAAAATTTCTTATTTTTGCTTTTTAAAACGAGAGGATTTGCTCATTTCTCTGTTTTATATTAAGGCCACAACTAACAGCTGCCGTCACCATCAGTTAAACTGGTTGTTTCATTATCAACTGTTCATTTAGGTTATTAAAGGTCAGAAAGCTGTTAAATAAAAAAACAATCAACTTTGTCTAGTTTGTCTGAAACCTAAACAGATGTAATTTACTGTATATAATACTAAAAATTCCCATGTCTCAGACACATGAACTACAGCAGCAAACATCGACTGGAAAAACTTACTGAAACTAGTAAATCAACTAAACCTTGTCCCAGCTGCTCAGGAGCATTTGATCGTATCACATGATCTTCATCTTGAAGAAAACATTGCAGCTTGGGCCACTAAATGAACCACGTGGTGAAGAACAAAATGTAACGGAGACAGCGTTTGTAAATTCGCTGGCTCTGTCTGTGCTGACGTCACCTGGTGATCAGCTGGTACAGACTGCTGTCAGCTCGTACTGCTCGCTGCCTGCTCGGCTGGAGAGCTGTGCAGAAACACTGTTATTAAAAACAAAGGCATGAAAGTCACAGTTCAGACTGTGATATGTTCAGAATAACATGCACGGTGCTGCCTCCCACTGCTCTGACACACACACTGGCTGTTTCACTGTGAGATTTTCAGCTTGTAAACAGTATTTTGTATGAAACGCGAGTGTCCAGACTGATCCTGGGTCTGTGTGCACACTCCTTTGTGTGCTCTGATTCCTGACGTGCACAGATACATCCAGTGTATGTTTGTTCTGCATCACAGTGAAGCCGTCACCTCACCTCATGGTGTGTGCGTATACACAGCCTCCTCACTGTACTGCGTGTGTGGCGCTGCAGTGTGAGTGACAGCAGTCCTGCGAGTGGAGGCCAACACCAACAACACACCCTGCAGCAACAACAGCCTGCATGGAAGTTGCTGCTCTGCATGTGGCTGCATCAGACTTCCTCTGTGCAGCAGCTGTTGTGCAACACGATGGCCCGAGAGCTGGGACCTCGGCATGAGGCGCTGAGCTGCCCCACAGGGCCCGGGAGCATGGACCTGAAACAATTCAGGGTTTTCTCTTAGGAAGCAAACTTGTCTTTGTTTCCCAATTATTTTTAATCAATTCTTTAAATGAATCATTTGTTATTTTTACAGCTGCTCTTCTGTTCCAGTGTTTAACTGTGATGGTGCCACAATGAGCAAAGGAAGATAACACAGGTCACAGATGTTCACTCAAACTGAATCAGTTCATTATGAGACCTCTCCAGTTCAGCTGTCTCCTCACAGCTGCAGCTACGCACACCTCAGCCAGACCTTGCTCCTCCTCCCACTGTCACAGAGAGGGTTCTCAACAGCCCACAGCCCCTGACCAGTAACCACCCACCCACCCCATCTGCCTCATGGCGGACCAGGTCAGGAGGGAGTTAAGGAGGATTATGGCCAGGAAGGCCACAGGCCCTGACCACATCAGCCCCAAGGTCCTCAGGGAGTGTACAGACCAGCTCAGTGAGGTGGTCCTGTACACATTTAATCTGAGTCTTAGCCTGGAGAGAGTCCCGGTTCTGTGGAAGATCCTGTGTGGTCCCGGTTCCTAAAATAACTCATCCTAAGGAGCCGAAGCATTATAGATCCATTGCCCTGACCTCCCACTTGATGAAGTCCATGGAGAGGATTGTCCTCAGCCACCTCCGTGCCCAAGTGAGCTCAGCGCTCAACCCGTTGCAGTTCGCATACTGACCTGGCATCAAGGTAGATGACGCCATTATCTACATGCTGCATCAAGCCCTATCTCACCTGGAGTCCCCCGGAAGCATGGTGAGGGTCATATTCTTTGATGTCTCCAGTGCTTTCAACACAATCCAGCCGTCACTGATGAGGGGGAAGTTGGAGGGGGCAGGTGTGGACCAACACCTGTCTGAATGGATCATTAACTACCTTACAGACAGACCTCAGTTCATAAGGCTGTACGAAGGTGTGTTGGATGTAGTAGTCTGCACCACGAGGACAGCACGGGGGAACCCCAGGGGGCGGTGCTTTCCCCCTTTCTGTTCACCCTCTACACATCGGACTTCAAGTACAACTCCCACCAGTGTTCAGACTGTACAACACATCACTGCAGGTGAAATTATGAGGGACTATGCAATAGTCAACTGAGGTGCAATACTCAAATCCTGTGTATAAAATGCAATGTAAATATGTACATATGTAAAATCTTGTTCTTGATTTCTCTTGAATACTTTATATCATTTTGTTTTAGGTATTTGCATAGTTTTTCAGAGATTGTCATGGCTGAAATTCAGGTATTTCCCCCATTGTGAGATTAATTATGGGAGTAATATTCTTGTCCTTGATTTCTTGATCTTTCACAAATACTATATTTCTCACAGCATCCACAATATGTTATCCTAGTCCATCCATTTTTTGTCACCTAATTTCTTCAGCATACTTTCAGCTAGAAAATCCATTCAGGTATCAAAATGTCCAGCTCTTCAAGGACATTCCTACTTGTATTTATTGCATCTCATCCTTCAGATTATTCAACAAAGAACTTCAGTCATTTTTTCTCATCCTTCAGCTGTTTCAGCAATTGATTTCAGGCATTTAAAGGGCGATCCTTCAGCATATCAGCATCCACACACATTTGACAGGAAATGTATTTCTCTAGTTTGTCTTGTTCTTAGGTATTTTGATTTATTCTCAGGGATTTATAATTGTGGGAGATCATTCTTGTTCTTGATTGTCTCTCAAATACTATATTCTTGTCTGGTTTTAGGTACTTTTTGTTTCTCAAAATATGTGTGGTGTTTGTTCTTATGGTGTTTTGTTACTGCTCTCTATTGCTGCTGGAACATAGGAATTTCCCCATTGTGGGATCAATAAAGTCCTACCTGCCTACCCCTGCGAGCAGCTCCAGAGGCCTCGGCAGCAGAGCAAACGTAAATGGGGATCAGAGTGGGATTGGGTTTGTTTTAGCCTATGTAAAATGGCCAGACTGACCTGAATCAGATGCTCTGGCTCAACTTGACACATCTCTAATCAGAACACTACAAAGATTAATGCTAAGGTACTAAATAGGTGTCTCTGCAGCTCTTTATGGTTGTTCTGTTTTTGCTTATTGTCAGTCTCTGTGTTTGTTTTGTGTCTTTTGATCATTGAGTCTCATGTTTCATGCAACAGCCACGGCCGAGGCACTTGGTTTTGGGGCCGTCCGTCTGTCTGTTCAGTTCTTGTGAACATGAGTCTCAGGAACATCTTCTGGGAGTTTTTTCAGATGAGGCACGTGTCCACATGTGTCCAAGGACATACTGATTAGATAAGGTCAAAACTCAAGGTCACTGTCCAATTCCTGTGAGCTCGACTGGTTGGTGGTGGCAGGAACTCTAGCTGTAGTTGTTTTGTGTCGTCTGGTCACTTTGTGGTTTCACAGCACTGCAAAGACTTAAACTGACACACTGGTGCTTGATGAGAATAAGAGGATTCCAAAAAGGTGCTCATGTCTACTGAACTATAGGAGGACACCACCAGGCTGTCACATGGGCCCATGTACTACCACCACACACACACACACACACACAGTCATCTGTTTGACAGATTGCAGCTCAGTGCTGCTCATGCACCTCCCTGCAGAGAGAGAGAGGAACTGTGTATCATCATCATCATCATCACCTCCACTGTGTAACTACATGCTGACTGTTGTCACTGTAATATAATCCTGAGTGTGTGTGTGTGTGTGTGTGTGCTGGTGTCCAGCCGGCGCCCGCTGACTCTCATCAGTCCGATCAATTAGAGCCAGAGATCAGAGGAGACGACCACAGATCAATAACCATCTCTAACTGCCTGTGTGAGGGAGCGTCTCCTCGTTTCCATGGAAACACAAGCCGGAACCTGAGAATCGGGGACCAGTTTCTGTACTGAAGCTAGAGCCTGGGTTTCATCTCTGACCTGGGTTATAGTGGGAAAACAAATGATCAGTGTGTAAAAGCCCCTAAATGCACCATCTGCGGTTGGCTGTTTAACGAGCAGTGTGTCCACACAGAGACACAGAAGAAGAAAGGCCAATTAAAAATAAGACCAGAGCCACTGGCAGTTTGAGACTTTCGAAGAGAGGCAGTGAGAAAACAGAAGCAAGGGGTAAACGTGACAGTAGAAACACACCAACACAAGATGTTTAGAGTGTGTCTGGCAACTTCAGCTCTGATTTTAGTTTTCTAATCTAACTACTAAACATGTGGCTGAGCAGAGGCAGTAGGGGCTCCAGCTGCAGCGACTCCGCCCTGCAGCACCAAGATGCTCCAGCACACTGATCTGTGACACATATCATGTACAAGTGGTGGTTGAAAGGGGCATGAATGCATCCTGACGCCTCTGTGAAGAGACACACCTGTGACCATGTGTCCTCAGGTTAAATGTGACTGAATCTGTTTGTTTTCTCTGTGTCTTCACACTTCACCTCATGTTGTTTCACGTCTTTAACTACTTTGTGTCTCCTCTTCCTTCTTATGAGAACAGTCTGATACCAGGCTCCTCTGCTTATCCCTCCATCTCTCTCTCTTTTCACACTCCCTTCCATGTTTGGCTTCTTCTTCTATTTCAGGCCTATTGAGATTTTGGCTCCTGGGTTGACTTGGTCTGTCGTCCAGTCTGCCGCTCGCCCTCAGTCCAAATTCACACTGAAGTGTTGCACAGGTCTCAGTGCGGGTTTTACATCTCTGCACTATTGATCTTCATCACTTTGCAGTCATCTTGTCTCCCTGTTGTCGTCCGACTCTTTCTGTTTATCATGACTGTAATTTCCATATGTCTGTTGACCAGTGTTTGTCTTTCTGCCCTCCATTGGTGTCTTTGTTTCTCTGCGAGGCTATTTCTGTCTGTCTGGTTTCCGGCCTGTGTTTCTCTTTGATTAAATATGGTCAGTGCTCACTCAGCTGATCAGACGTCTAAACACAGCTGAAGTCAGAACAGATCTGGCTGGATATAAATACCCCGACAGCTTCCCTCAGGTTTGCAATGAACGTGTGCAGCCACCCTGGGACTGTTTTTGGCTGAAAGGTGTTGACAGATTCGACATCGCACCAGCTCTCCTCCCGTTCACTGTCCGCAGGTTTTAACACGTTCGCCTCTGATGTTGTAAAAACTGTGTTCGCCATGTGTCCTGTAAATGTGTGACAGGTGAATGTCCTCTAACATGACCAACACTCCTCCTCCCATCATCTGAAGATACTGTGACACACAAACATCAGTTTTAAGACTGAGAATCAGCCACAGACCTGGAGCGGCTGATAAATCCTGAACCTCAGGAGGATGCTGTCTGTCTGTTCTGTTTCAGGGAGCACAGGGAGGTGAGACGTGCTGATTCATTCAGTCTGAAGCTAAAACCTGCAGCTCTGCTCCTGCAGACTAAACATCCCGTCTTCTCCACTGCTGCCTGTCTGTCTCATCACCCCGACTCTCTGACCTGTACATTCATTCGTGTTTTCAGCCTTTACTGTCCTGTCTTCATTAGCTCTCATTTGCTCTGCCTCTGTTTTCCTATACAGCAGACAGGGCCCTGGCTGCAGACAAAGATGGTGGAGAGCCACCATGACTGCAGAGTGACAGCCTCAGACTTTTTCC
Organism: Monopterus albus; assembly: GCF_001952655.1. NCBI lineage: Eukaryota > Metazoa > Chordata > Actinopteri > Synbranchiformes > Synbranchidae > Monopterus > Monopterus albus. The sequence continues at coordinate 1,627,732 of NW_018128140.1, forward strand.
AGGAGGTGGGACATGGCTGGGGTGATGGCCACCCTAACCCTGCACCTCACTGTAAACCTGCCGAGGTTGCTAACCAGCTTTGTTCAGTAAATCTGGCTACGAGTCATGCTAACAGCAGCACATGGCACCATGCACAGGTTGTAGGCACTGTAGATGTTTGACTAATACTGTCAACACAGAGTCACCTGATCAGATTCACCCTGCAGCCTGACACTGAGCCCAAACCTCCAACAGAGCCCTAAGGAACTATGTTCAGAGACCAGAAGGACCAGGGGTTGTGGAGCAGATGGTCTAGACCCCCAGAGTCCTGATCTGAGCCTAATAGAGTTAGTCTTGGGTCTCAGGCAGAGACAGAGACCCTGAGACAGCCTGAAACCACAGAGGAACTGCGGCAGGTTCTCCTACATACCCAGAGACAGTGTGGGCAGTGTGAGGAGACCTGGGGCTGGTTTAAAGACAGCAAACACTGGTCGGGTGCAGACCTTTTCTCTTTACTGCACTAATAAAGTCCAGAGAGAAATAAAAAGTATTTTACTGTTGAAAGCATCCTCACTTTACTTTTATGGCCTGAAGCTTCTGCACAGAACTCAGCTGTGCATGAGGAGAAGCTGCACCCACCTCTGATTTGTCCTTTGTTTCTTTGTCTTCCTTTCCTGCCTTTCCTCATTCCTTTATGTCCTTCACTCCTTTCCCTTCTTTCATTTACTTTCCTCCTTCCTTCCTTCCTTCACCCTTGTTTTCCTTTCTTTCCTCTTTTGCCCGCTGTCCATTTTGTGATTCCCCACATTTCCTTCCTCTCATTCCTTTCCTCCTACAACCTGGTTTTTCATGAGTCATTCCACAGTAAACATTAACAGGGTTTCTGCAGGTTCACCAAAGTGAACACAAGACTTCCTGAAACCACTGTAATAGTCACACAGAATGCACTTTTCATCCTCGTGGTTACGTGGGCCAGTGTGTAAAGGATCACATGAAAACCAGTGGAGATGAGGCGACTTGGAGTTTTTTTTAGCAGCTGCATGAATTTATTGGCATGTACCACATCACTGCCAGTGCTTCATTGTGTATAACAAGAGCTCCTAAAACAGCCTTTAACCAATGATACAACTGGACCAGCAGGGAGTGGATGGCTGAACGAGACAAACACCAACCAATTAAAAATAATTTCATAACATCAGAGGACTAGAATATTGGCACTGGGGATTTTCTCTTCAGTATTAGCCAAAAACACACACACCAACACTGTATAAGAACCATTAGTGTCTGTGACAGAGCAGAAAATATACTGAAGAGCACAGTAAGTGAAATTTAAGACTGTTCAGCACCTCTAAAGGTCTGGTTTGTAGACAGAGCTTTAAGACCTGGAGCAGCCCTGACGACAGGCCACTCGGCCCGATGTCTCGGGGTGATACAGATGGTGTTTGGTCCCTGCTCAGGGAGGAAACCACATGAAACCATAACAGTTTCCAATGTTTTCACCAGTGCCATCACACACCCACCATACACACAGGTTTATGACGTGGCTTGCCTCCCTGCACTGCCCAGAAACCTCACAGTCTGCTGACACACACCATTCAGGTCACATCTGAAAATGAAAAGCCATGCCAAGTTGGGACTCACCCTACAGCAGCGGCGGCGGCGGCCTTGGTGTCAGGGTCACCACCTACTCTCCGACACAGCCGAGCACTGAAGCAACACTTTCCTGGAAGAACAAGTTGTCATCATCCTCTCACCCTCTGGATTCCTCCACAGAGGTGGAAGCAGAAACAATCGTCAGCAGGAGAATCCAGACGTTGGACTGGATTTTATTTTCTGTTTCACTGGTTTTATTTTGGCGAGGTGGAAGCGTGTTCTTCTGCTGCTTGCGCCGTGCCTCCTCTCTCCTCTCTGTCTTCAACAACTGTGAGGAGGATGCTGGCTGGTGCTGGCTGTGTCTCGTCGCCCGTGGCAACCGGTTGCTATAGCGATGGACCCGAGCTCATTGGGAGACGGAGGTGATGATGGAGACGTGGGGAGACTTATGGAGGGACAGAGAGGAGCCAGGTTTGTTTACATGGCAGCCAGAGAGTGTGAGAGATCAGGGGTGTGTGTCTGTGGTGTGTGTGTGTGTGTGACAGAGAGGGCGCTGTCTCAGGTGTTAATGTGATGTCTTTTAACATCAGCTGATTCAGTGTTTTTTTTAATCATGAGAAACTGCACTAAACGTAAAGACCACAAACAGCCACAGTATCACGTTCATGATCCCCGCCCCCCGCTGAGGAGCAGGACACCCAGACCGAAAGTGACACCCAGTGACTACAAACGAGTGCCTGTTTCTGGTAACTGTGTCTCTTTTTGTCTCTTTATGGCTGTTTTGGGCTCATGTGTGGCCACTTTACAGTTGTTTGTATTCATTTTGTCTCTTTCTGTAGAAAAACCTGCAGGACCTCACCAGACCTGTCTCTAATGAAAAGTGTAGAGTGACTGATCTGTAGTGTTCAGGAAATTTTGCAGTGAAAATGAACCAGTCCAAGCTCTGTCGTGTCTCTATATGACCTCAAACTGTTACTTACGAGTTGACATGACACTCGTGTTGATGATATCTGTGGGGAGAAATTGATCCTCTTCAGCTTCTGACTTGGGCACCAACTTGAATTGTTGTTGCTATGTTGTTTGTCCAGAAGGAGAGAGGAGACAAGTGAGCATAATCACCGCAAACCTGAAATTATCCCAAACACTTCCCAGCAGTGGATGTGTGTCCCAGCTGCACTGACAGGCAGCTGTGTTATTACAGGACGTTACCGTTAATGCCAGCAGTTGTCTGTGATGAAGGCGTCACCACAGCAGCTGCAGCAAAGTCACAGCTCTATGTGTACAGCAGTTATCGCGTCCTCTGGTGTGTGAACTATGGGTAGGCAGACAACAGACTCATCAGTAGTGGGACTCAGACAGGAGAGCTCTTTACATTAGCCCGAGCAAAATGCTACCGACACAGTAACGGTAACTGAGCCGACCAGGTCCAGATACTGAGCCGTCTGCAACACGTCATAGCGTGGGAGTTTCACTGTGCTGACATCAATAGTTGTACAGTAAATATACACTACACAATATATGTTTGTTCCTCAGGAAACACGAGACTCATCTGTTTCCAGCAAATGGCTCCACAGGCTGAGGACAACATCACTGGACAGTGTCTGCAGTGAGACAGAGTCACTGGTCTCGCTGCTCCACCAGCTCCTCGCTGCACAGAGCAATGTGTTGGAGCGGTTTGTTGGAAACAGACAGCCTCCTGTATTTCCTGAGGAGGAAACCTGCCCCCCAGGGCAGATTATTTCTTCTGTTTTGTTGCTCAGTCCACAAAGTAAAGGTCACCAGTCTGTCACAGGGCTGACAGAGGCAAACAACCACACACACTCCTACGGGCAATTTAGAGTCACCAGTCAACCTAAACTGCATGTCTTTGGACTGTTGGAAGAAGCCAGAGAACCCACACAGGCACAGGGAGAACATACAGACTCCACACAGAAAGCCCCCGGGTCAGCCAGGGCTCGAACCCAGAACCTGTTTGTAGCTCTGAAACAAAAAAAAAGTGAGTGACTGATTATCTGTTTTCTGATCCACTTGTTGTGAAGCAGTGGTACATGTTCTAAAGTAAAGGCCTGAAAAAAACTGAAACTGCTCTTTACACAGCTGTGATCTCCTCTGCTTCCACAGCAACCAGTGGGATAAAAGAAACTGCCAGTGACTCCAGCACATACATAGATCCCATCCTGGCCCTTCAGGTCACCTCACAGTAATATTTACAGCCCAAACACAAGTGTGCAGAAGCCATGTGTTACAAGCCATTATGCTGTATTTAGTGACCTGGAGCTGCCCATTTACAGAGCTCTTACCTGTTCAACACAGCAGCACAGGCCACATCACGGTCACTCCTCACCTGAACTGGGCTGTGAGGCCCACATAGCCAAGCTCTGATCGCCCCCTGCTGACCATTTGTAAGACTATCACACATATATTCATAATCATACACACAACAGAGTCAGGGAAAAATTATTTGAACCCCAGCTGATTTTTTATGTTTGCCCACTAACAAAGAAATGATCAGTCTACAATTTCAATGGTGGGTTTATGTGAACCGTGAGAGACACAACAATAACAAAAAAATCCAGAAAAATGCATTACAAAAAAGTTATACATTCATTTGCATTTTCATGAATGAAATAAGTATTTGATCCCTTTGCAAAACGTGCTTTAGTACTTGGTGGCAAAACCTTTGTTGGCAATCACAGAGGTCAGACGTTTCTTGTAGTTGGCCACAAGGTTTGCACACATCTCAGGGGGGATTTTGACCCATTCCTCTTTGCAGATCCTCTCCAAGTTATTAATGTTTCATGGATGATGTTTGGCAACTCGAACCTTCAGCTCCCTCCACAGATTTTCTATTGGATTAAGGTCTGGAGACTGACTAGGCCACTCCATGACCTTAATATTCTTCTTCTTGAGCCAATCCTTTGTTGCCTTGGCTGTGTGTTTTGGATCATTGTCATGCTGGAATACCCAACCATGACCCATTTTCAATGCCCTGACTGAGGGAAGGAGGTTCTCACCCAAGATTTGATGGTACACGGCCCCATCCATCCTCCCTTTGATGCAGTGCAATTGTCCTGTCCCCTTGGCAGAAAAACACCCCCAAAGCATAATGTTTC
>NW_018128140.1:1632954-1634637 GCF_001952655.1 Monopterus albus
GGGATCAAATACTTATTTCATTCATGAAAATGCAAATTAATGTATAACTTTTTTGTAATGCATTTTTCTGGTTTTTTTTGTTATTGTTGTGTCTCTCACTGTTCAAATAAACCTACCACTGAAATTGTAGACTGATCATTTCTTTGTTAGTGGGCAAACTTACAAAATCAGCTGGGGTTCAAATAATTTTTTCCCTGACTGTACATTTTTAGATTCAGTGTGACCTGCACAGTCCAAGGACATCATTAAATCTTATGTACACCACAAATCACTGCTCACAAACCTGCCTAGAAGTCAGAGTAACAGAAGCTGCAGATGTTCACTGAGAATCCTTGTGTTTTTAAGTTTCCCTGTGTCACAGTGATGCAGTGAGAGCTGTGTGGACATCTACAGGCACACTGCAAACAGGAGCTGGTAACAGCTCATTTGCTGACTGATTAATGAACAGATTAAAAAAGTAAAATATAAACTAAAACTGTTCTTTTAATAAACTTTAAAAAAGTGACTTAAAGTTACCATTCCAACAACAGAACCCAGGAACTGTGAGCTCAGAACAGAGCACAGATCACTTCACATCAATCAAGAAATTTTATCCAGTAGGTTAAAAAGCAAAATAAAATATTGTACTCAGCGTCTCCATGGCAACAGTGTCTTTCATTTAAACAACCAAAGCCTCCACATAAGGCTCTCAACAGATTCACAACATGTTTCTTCTCATTGTGTCTCCGGTTTTAGTCGGTTTTCTGCAGTCCACCTGCAGAGCTCCTGGTTCTGCAGGTGGAGAGACAGAGTCTGGTCAGTTTCCCACTAAACAAAGAGAAACTTTTACATTTTATCTCGCTGTAAAATGTGTCAGGAGGCTCAGTAAGAACCTGTATCTTTAGCAAATACAGTACAAACAGGTCGGTAACATCCAGTGTCGTTTTCACTTCATTCCAGCAGGTGGTAGCGTCGGGTCGATGTCTGCAGACTGCGGTCTCCAACATTAAATGACCCTGATATGGTCACAGATGGACCTGCATCCATTAAAGTGACACAGGAAACAGAAGACAGGTGCTTCTGACGGAGCGGCTGATGATCAGGCAGCTGTGAGCTCAGCTCCACCTGAGGCGTCACAGAGTCCTCTGGCTTGCTGTGCTACTGACAAGGCTCTTCTGGTAAAAACACGTGACAACTGGGCCTGCTTAAAACTTTAGCACTTCAGATATATATATCACAGAAACAATGAGGAATTTAGTCAAGGGCCGAATTAGACACAAAAGGTGAATATATTAAATAAAATCGAAGTGACAGGACTTCATCCAACTTTCACATCAGATTTGTCAGGGACAAAATCAGCAGGTCAGAGTTTCTGTCTGTAACATGTGGGTCAAAGTCTGTCCACATTCCAGCTCTCTCTCTCTCTCTCTCTCTTCCTGGTTCCGTTTTTTTTTTTGTTGTTGTTGTTTTTTTAACTCCCAGTACTTTTTACTTTCACCTTGTGTTGGCAGCAGGTCTTTTCTCAGTGTGAAGCTTTGGTAAGTGCCAGTTTTCAGTGTGTGAATGACTCCCAGCTGCTCTGTGGGCTCACTCTTAGTTTCAAGGGACTGTAACAAGTCAAACCTGCAGGTGTTTATGTATGAAAAGCTGCTGTTTGTGTGGAGGTAGGCCTTGTGCTAACAGTTAGCCACCGTGTCCCGCTGC
>NW_018128140.1:1637045-1665901 GCF_001952655.1 Monopterus albus
TGCCCCAGTGTCCCACAGCCCAAAGTGGCCTCTTCACTCAGCGCGTTGTGTCCGGTGACTGTAAGTGTGTGAAGCTAAGCTGCTGCCGGCAGTGACGGCGGCCTGACATCACATGGACTGATGGAGGAGAATCAGCAGCATCTTCTCTCTGTGTTTCTTCTACAGGTGAAGCTCCCCAGTCTCTGGGACTGACAGAGTGCAGCTCTGCCATGAGTCTGTGTGAGGACAGAGAAGAGGGAGGCCCTCCCTCTGAAAGCCCTCTGTGTGGGGACCATGAGAGCCAGAGCACAGTTCCCAGGTGAGATGAGGATCTCTGACTGTCCAGGACTCTTTTCCATGTCGGAGCTCAGCACAACACATCACTGCACCATCAGGATTCACATTCACTGTTACATCTGACACTCAGCTGTTCAGGAGCAGCTCAAAGCTCTTCATTAACTACTGAGTGTCTGAATGAACAGAGAGCTGACCGGTCAACCGAGATGACATGGCGTCTGTCCGCTGAATTTTTACTGGTTTTCTGTCTGCTTCCAGCATTTCAACTGGTCCCAGTTCAGCTGCTTTCAGGTTCAATCTGATTTTCATTTGTCACTTGTTTGTATCAGGAGGCGGAGGCAGAGACCAGACTCTCCTGAACCCAGCTGTATGTCCATGAAGAGTGACTGGACTAAAGATCTTCCTATTCACTTTAGTAAAAGGTAATAAGGAAAGCTGAAATGTGTTTTTATTTGGCTCTCATCGGAAGATAAATCGTAACTTAGTCCAGAGCTTTATAGTCTGTTTTAGGATGGAACCACCTACTTTTCATTTGTCACTTGTTTGTATCAGGAGGTGGAGGCAGAGACCAGACTGTCCTGAGCCCAGCTGTATGTCATGAAGAGTGACCGGTCTAAGGAAGAGCCTATTGAAGTTACATCTGAACAACATGCTGATATGAGGTAATAATTATTTTAACCTTATTATCTGCCTCTCTCATTGGTCAACCAGACAGCAGCTGGATCTCCCACACTGCTGTCAGACATGTTGCCACAGCTCCTGGTCGGTGTCTCTCAGCTCCATCTACCAAATGAGACAGTGGCTCTCTCCAGCCATTGCTGTCCTTTCTTTTCCAGGAGGGTCCTGGGAGGTGGAGCTAAGTCGGCCTTAAACAGCAGCCACTGTTATGCAACAGACTTATTGTCACATTTATAATATTTCAGTAGAAACTCTTTAGTGGGTTTCCACACGGAAAACCTGGGGTCCTCACACAAAGGTACTGCAAATGTACAAGTACACTGCAAAACACCAGACAAGATATTAGTAGAATCAGCTAAGGTTTTCTTGTTAATGTAAATGTGTAGATTTAATGTCATATCAATTTAACTTAGAATATCTAGTTAATATCAGGCCACTGTTGAGCTTATAAACCTGAGTTGTTTCAGTGTGAACTGCTGAGAGTTCACTCACCTCATCACATGAACTTTTAAGAGAAACAAAACCAGCAGACTTCCCAGCATGCATTGTATCAGAGTTTTGTAGTTTGAAGAACCTGTTCATGGTGGAAACTCTAGCACATGGCATGTTACAGTGATCTAACCTAGAATTGATCAAAGCTTAACTTGCTTTTTCAAACCATTAAAAGACAGAAAAGGCTTCAGCTTGGATTAAAGTCTCAGATGGAGGAAACTAGATCTACCGACGGAGCTAATCTGTTGATCTAATGTGAGTGCACTGTCAAGTATCACCCCAGGACTCTTCAAATGGGGTTTAATGTGGGGCCACAGGGCCCAGGTTGTTATTAGGGGCCTCTGCTGAGTCTGGGCCCCCAAACATCACACAGTCTATCAGCCATGGTGTAATGTCTCTCACACAGTCAACCAGAGTGTGTTGTGAGTTTTTCCTTGTTGCTTTCAAAGGCAGATAAATTTGAATATCATTGGTCCAGCAATGGAAAGTTAGCTCATATTTCTTCACGATCAACCCCAGTGACCCCTCTGTAAAGAAAAAGGACAGGACCAAGAATGGAGCCTTGGGGGACCCCACAAGTGAGAGGAGCAGTGGAGGATAAGAACTCACCAGTACTCATATAAGAAATCCTACTGGTCAGATACGACTCAGGTCATTTAGAAGCAGCCCCCTGAATGCTGACACACTGGGCCAGGCAAGATATAAGGATTCTATGAGCCACTGGATCAGAAGTAAGGTCTAAAAGCACTAGGACACCAGGATCTCTAGCATCAACAGCTAAATGTAGTCACGGTTGTTTCTTTCCATAAAAATATAAACCGTGATGAAGGTCAGTGTTGAGTTCAGGCCCTGCCCCCGTACACTAAGGCAAAGTCAGTGGGAGCAGCCTTGCATGTTGTCGTAAACCAGCTTTGGTACAAACTGGCTTCAGCAGCTGCAGCTGTAAGTTCTTCATGTCAAACGAAGACCTGATATTTGTCCTGTGTCCAGAGTCAAAGCCATGTGACGTTGTGTTTTTCCCTCTGAGGGCTGATCAGGACGGCAGCTGCTGTGGCCAGCAGGGCTGTGTGTAGACTTGTATGTAGTTCCTGAAGGGAGAACAGATTGTTACTGAGCCATACAGTTCCTGGAAAACACCCTAGTTTCTTCCTCCCTCGTGACTCCTGACCGAGTTGTCTGCCAGTCGTCTGCTGTCCTCATGTCATCACTGCAGGAGTCTGACCTCATCAGTCACCTTTAATAAGCTGTGTCAGATGTGAGTCCTGGCTTTTCCTTCAAGTCTTTGTTTCCTCCACAGAGTTCAGCAGCAGAGCTCAGAGGTTCACAGTGATCAGTCTGCACAGCAGCATCAGCCACATCTGGACTCCATATTTATGGTGTGTACATGTGCACTCATACTTTGTCCTAGGAACCACACAGCACACAGAGTGAACACTAAACACCCACTCAGGTCCTGACAGACTCCATGCTGCTGTGTTCAGACCAGCAGGCCTTCAGACCGCCACAGGAATCACATGTTGGGATCGACTTCACTGTTCATTTTCTTATTCTGTTCCAGCTGCTGGAGGAGAACATGGTCACTTTTGTGAAGAACGAGCTGAAGAAGATCCAGAGGGTCCTGAGACCAGATTACCCAGAATGCTTAGAGAGTCAGAGGGAGGATGAGGAGGAGTTGGACGGTGAGGATGAAGAGCAGAGGAGGAGCAGCAGAGAGTCATTTCTGCAGATCACAATTAACTTCCTGAAGAGGATGAAGCAGGAAGAGCTGGCTGAGCGTCTGCAGGGCAGTAAGAGGGTTTGAACAGTTTTAACATGGTGGAAAGAGGAAGTGGAGGTGACATGGGAGAGGTTTCCACTAACACACTCTGCTGTTGATATGCTGCACACATCTACCTCAGACCGCAGGGTGTTTATCTCCACTGATGATACAAACTCTACACACACTGACATGTTTAGAGTCTGTGACTTTCTGAAGGATCCACTCATTAATTTAACTTCTTATTTGTTCACACAGGACTTGATCCTGGAGTCTGTCAACGTAAACTGAAGTCTAAGCTGCAGCAGAAGTTCCAGCATGTGTTTGAGGGGATTGCTAAAGCAGGAAGCCAAGCCCTTCTGAATCAGATCTACACAGACCTCTACATCACAGAGGGAGGGACTGGAGAGGTTAGTGATGAACATGAGGTCAGACAGATGGAAACAGCATCCAGGAAACCAGTCAGACCAGAAACAACCATCAGGCATGAAGACATCTTTAGACCTCCACCTAGAAGAGCTGGACCAATCATAAGAGTGATGACAAAGGGAGTGGCTGGCATTGGGAAAACAGTCTTAACACAAAAGTTCACCCTGGACTGGGCTGAAGGCAAAACCAACCAGGACATTGACTTCACATTTCCATTCACTTTCAGAGAGCTGAATGTACTGAGAGAGAAAAAGTTCAGTCTGGTGGACCTGGTTCATCACTTCTTCACTGAAACCAGAGGAATCTGCAGCTTTGAAGAGTTCCATGTTGTCTTCATCTTTGATGGTCTGGACGAGTGTCGGCTTCCTCTGGACTTCCACGGCACTGAGGTCCTGACTGATGTCACAGAGTCCACCTCAGTGGATGTGCTGCTGACAAACCTCATCAGGGGGAACCTGCTTCCCTCTTCTCGCCTCTGGATAACCACGCGACCTGCAGCAGCTAATCAGATCCCTCCTGAGTGTGTGGACATGGTGACAGAGGTCAGAGGGTTCACTGACCCTCAGAAGGACCAGTACTTCAGGAAGAGGTTCAGAGATGAGGAGCAGGCCAACAGGATCATCTCTCACATCAAGAGCTCCCGAAGCCTCCACATCATGTGCCACATCCCAGTCTTCTGCTGGATCACTGCTACAGTTCTGGAGGATGTGTTGGAAACCAGAGGGGTAGGAGAACTGCCAAAGACCCTGACTGAGATGTACATCCACTTCCTGGTGGTTCAGACCAAACTGAAGAAGGTCAAGTATGATGGAGGAGCTGGGACAGATCCACACTGGAGTCCAGAGAACAGGGAGATGATTGAGTCTCTGGGAAAACTGGCTTTTGAGCAACTGCAGAAAGGCAACCTGATCTTTTACGAGTCAGACCTGACAGAGTGTGGCATCGACATCAGAGCAGCCTCCGTGTACTCAGGAGTGTTCACACAGATCTTTAAAGAGGAGAGAGGACTGTACCAGGACCGAGTGTTCTGCTTCGTCCATCTGAGTGTTCAGGAGTTTCTGGCTGCTCTTCATGTCCATCAGACCTTCATCACCTCTGGAGTCAGTCTGCTGGCAGAAGAACAAGCAACATCCTGGTGGGGGTTTAAACTGTTTAGAGACAAACCTGAACTAAAACATCTCCACCAGAGAGCTGTGGACATGGCCTTACAGAGTCCAAATGGACATCTGGACTTGTTCCTCCGGTTCCTCCTGGGCCTTTCACTGCAGACCATACAGACTCTCCTACGAGGCCTGCTGACACAGACAGGAAGTGGTTCACAGACCAATCAGGAAACAGTCAAGTACATCAAGAAGAAAATGAGTGAGAATCTGTCTCCAGAGAGAAGCATCAACCTGTTTCACTGTCTGAATGAACTGAATGATCGGTCAATGGTGGAGCAGGTCCAACAGGCCCTGAGATCAGGACGTCTCTCCACAGATGAACTGTCTCATGCTCAGTGGTTGGCTCTGGTCTTCATCTTATTGTCATCAGACAAAGACCTAGACATGTTTGACTTGAAGAAATACTCTGCTTCAGAGGAGGCTCTTCTGAGGCTGCTGCCTGTGGTCAGAACCTCCAACAAAGCTCTGTATGTGCACATAGACCAGTCCAGGTTAAGCTGATCTTTGTCTTTAGTCAAGACAAAAAGCTGCTGTTTGTAACTGATGTCTGTGTTTTTGCTGGTTTCACTCCAGGCTGAGCAGCTGTAACCTGTGAGAGAGAAGCTGTGAAGCTCTGTCTTCAGTTCTCAGCTCCGAGTCCTCTTGTCTGAGACACCTGGACCTGAGTGACAATGAGCTGCAGGACTCAGGAGTGAAGCTGTTGTCTGTTGGACTGGGGAGTCCACATTGTAAACTGGAAAGTCTCAGGTCAGGACTCAGCTTTTTCTCTGTGTTGTCTTACAGGGTGTTCAGTCCTTTTTACTGTGTCGTTCCAGTTTAACTTTTTTATTGATCAGAAAGTTGTGGTTTCTTTCGCTCTCTTGCCTCATTGAGTTAATTCCAGTGTCTGGTCTTAAGTTCATGTGAGCAGCTGCACTGGAAATATGTCGACTGAAACAGATGTTGGCAGCTAAAAGAGAAGAAGCAGAGGATTTCAGGGGCCTTCTCAATTCATCATTTCACAGCATTTCTGACAGTCTGGTCAAAGACCTTGTAGTGGCTCACAGACTAACAGAAAACCTTCCAGTCCAGTTTGTGGAAGCTACCAGGCCAACAGTGTCAGACTTTAAGATGAGCATCCTGTGTGTCTTTGTCTGGTCTGTGGCAGCACTCATGCAGCAGGACTCTGGATTCTGGATGAACTGGAGCTTTGGTGGATCAGAGAGCAGATGGTTTCCAGTAGTCTGGCCTGCTGGTTCTAAAAGTCTGCATTAGTCTCTGTGCTACTCAGACACAAACATGGCCTCACTGTCACAATGTTCTTCCAATGATCAGATGCTGTTTCTGTGATAGCCTGCACATGAGATGGGAAGTTCCAGTCAGAGTCAAACCTCAGTGCCAAGGTTTCTTGTTCATGCATTGGGATGAGTTCCAGTGTGGTGAGTCTGGAGGCCAGTTTCTCTCTGAGCTTTGAACCAGTGATCAGTTCCTCTGTTTGGTCCTGGTCGACCTGCAACCAGCTCAGTGACATCCAGGCATTTCTGTCTAAAATCCAGTGAAGAACTGCCCATGATGGCGGTGCGTATGCGATGCCCGGGGCCCTCGGCTCCAAACATTTTTTGGAGGCGACTGTGGTTCAGTGGGTAGAGCAATTGTCTCCCAACCAGAAGGTTGAAGGTTTGAATCTTGGTGCCTGCAGTCCACATGTCGAAGTGTCCCTGGGCAAGAAACTGAATCCCCCCCATTGCCCCCGATGGTTAGAGCCATCGATTGAGTTGGCGCCACAGATGGCTGTCATGGTTCTGTACCGGAAACAAACTCCTTGTGTGTAACCTACTTGGCCAATAATAATAAGGTGATTATCCTTATTCTAAACTGTGTCTTTACAAGTGGGGACGTCACAATGTTTTGGTCCTCAGAAGGCGGCTGATGTATAGTTTAGACTGAAAGCCAGAACCTGTATGTGTGTACATGAATCCCCAGAACAGTCATCAGTACATTTCAGGGTCTAGATCTGGTTTCAGGTGATGACACATCTCCAGGAAATGACTGTAAGTCAGTGTATTGTCCTGTGAAGTAATGGAAACATGACTGTGTGTTCAGGCTGTCAGGCTGTTGCATCACAAAGGCAGGCTGTGCTTCTCTGGCCTCAGCTCTGAGCTCCAACCCCTCCCACCTTAGAAAGCTGGACCTAAGCTACAACCATCCAGGAAACTCAGGAAAGAAGCTGCTGTTGGCTCAAGAGGAGGATCCACACTGGAGACTGGACCATCTCAGGTACAGACGGACCGCAGACTGGACTCTCTCGGGTCCAGACGGACCACAGATAGCAGCAGCTCTCGCATTGTGTCTCTGTCTCTGTGACTGAGGAACTCTGGTCTTTAATGGTGGATGTGAGTGAAGGTGTCTGACGCTGACTCTGTCTCTTCCTCCAGGTTGGACCATGGTGGACCACAGTGGATGAGACCTGGTCTGAGGAAGTGTGAGTGTGTTTAAGTTTGATTCCTGAGAACCCAGCTGCACATGTTCCACTAGATGTGGACATTTCCTTGACTGAAGGACAAAGATGAGTTTCTGCAGAGTTTCATTCAGGATTTAGCTTCTGGTTTTTGTCCGTGTGGCTGGAAACCTGTTAGAATTCACTGTCGGTTTAAAATCCACAGACACAACAAAGTGAACACAGTGACCCAACAACACTAATCACTACATGTCATTAACAGTGGAGCCAGCAGAAGCCGACTGTTCCTTCTGTCACTGATATTATAAAGAGCTGTGCTGCCTTCAGGTGCTGCTTGTAAACTCATACTTAAGCAGTTTGTTGGTGGAGCTAATCAGAGTTGTAGGAAGCAGCTGGTTCAGAGCTGCTCTGTGCTGCAATGGAAGATGATGAGCCAGGTTGATGAGTGAGACCTGATCCAGTCCAGGTGTTTATTGATCTCCGTTAGCTGCTGTCCTTGGGCCACAGCAGGAAACATCTGGACTCTCATGTTAAGTCACTGCTCATGTTGGTGTAACTGGATTGTTGCATTTCAGTTTGAATGGAGCCAAACATGAGTCACAGTGAATCTGAAATGTCAGTGTGAATGATTTCCTCTCAGTAATTGTCAGTAAAGTTGTTCATACACCAACAGATGATAAACTGCAGCTGTGTCTTTTCTCTCCATCAGATTTCTGTGAACTGGAACTGGACACAAACACAGTGCACAGACAACTACAACTGTCTGACAACAACAGGAAGGTGACACGGGTGGAGGAGGATCAGTCATATCCTGATCATCCAGACAGATTTGACAACTGGCCTCAGCTGCTGTGTAGAACTGGTCTGAGCGGTCGCTGCTACTGGGAGGTCGAGTGGAGTGGATGGGTTTATATATCAGTGAGCTACAGAGGAATCAGGAGGAAAGGCGGTAGTGCTTACTGTTTGCTTGGAGCGAACGATCATTCCTGGAGTCTGACCTGCTCTGATCGTGGTTACTATGTCTGGTACAATAACAGAGAAACAACCATCTCCTCCTGCTCCCCGGTATCTCACAGAGCAGCAGTGTATGTGGACTGTCCTGCTGGCACTCTGTCCTTCTACACAGTCTCCTCTGACACACTGATCCACATCCACACCTTCAACACCACATTCACTGAACCTCTTTATCCTGGGTTCAGGATCTGCTCTCCTGGTTCCTCAGTGTCTCTGTGTGGTATGTAGGTGTGAGTCTCCTGTGGACACAAACTCTAGCTGAAGATCAGCTGCTGAGGTCAAAGGTCACTAAGTTCACCATCCCCCTTTCTGCACTGTGAAGCAGATCTGTGTCCGACTCAAACACCAAACATTTTATTTATCTGATTTCATCACTTTGGCCATCAACATTTGGCCAGTTCAGTAAAGTGGGTTTGATTGTGTGATGATTATTGTCTCCATTCACTCTGCTGTTGTTGCTGCCAGGATCCATAGAGCAGCATCCAGCTCTGCTCAGGGATTAACAGTGTCTCTGTTCAACATCTGTCCAGCTGTGGAAGCCCAGTCAGGTCAAGTCAAATCCAACGTCGTCTGATATTGGATTATCATGATTGATGCATTATTGTGTTCATATTGTGCAGCTGGTAAAGGGGGTGCTCATGTTAACTACCTTTTATATTCCTGGGTAGCTGGTGAATTTCCCACCGTGGATCAATAAAGTGTGATCACAACCTGTGATAACATGTGATCATTTATTTGTTGGTTATATGTTTTGTGAATCTGAATCTGCATGTTATCTTCTGCTGTCAGATGTGTAGTGCAGGAAAAACTACAATATTTACACCTGAAATTGTTATGAAAGTATAAATTCAATTATATGTTCATTATTGAGGTCATAGTTAAAGGTGGTGTTTTTACTAGACTACATTATATTTAGAGGTGTTCTTAATATTCTGACACTCATGTATGTCAGTGGGCAGGACAAAAATATACAGACGCCTCTAAATATAATGTAGTCCAGTACACCACTGACCTCAATAATGAATATATAATTGAATTTATACATTTATGACAATCTCACCAAAATCAAACATTTTAAGCTTCATAAACACAAATGACGTCCGGGCAGGAGACTGGTGAAGCCATTCAGGTAGACATCCACAGAACCAGGCAGGCGGACATCCTCGGGGCTGGGCAGGGAACCAGGTAGGCCTTTTAGTTGGACGACCAGGAGACCAGACAGCAGATCAGAGACCACATAACCAGGCAGAAGAGCAGAGAGGTTGCTCAGGCGGGCAGCCACGGGACCGAGCAGGATGCAGTGTCAGCATTCCAACTGGCCTGCTTGAGAACAGGAACAGGCTCAGGAATGGCGTCAGCACCCTCACTGACCTGGTGAGAGAGGGGAGCAAAGGCGCATCACCACCATCACTGACCCGCTTGGGAACAGGAATGGAGGTGGTGTCGGCATCCCCTCCCCTCTCCTATTGCTTTCCTTTTTCTCAACTCTGACAGTTAGTGAGATATTAAATGTCTCTGCCTCCTTGAACTCAGCTCTGACGTCTGTTTATGATGAGAAGCCTGCTATTGAAAGTCACGGTGCCTCTGCTTCATTCATTAACACCACATTTTCCAAATAATATCTCTCTCTCTCTCTCTGACTGACAGTCCCATGCTCCTGAATTCAGGCCATTCATTCTGATTATGTCACATCAGACCAAGTGCCATAAAACCTCCCACCCTGAAAGTTCAGAGGTACAAAAAGTAATGGTCTGCTTAACACAAAGTCAGAGGATGAAGAGTTAATGCCAATGTGGAGTGCTGGGTTCAAATGAGGCACAGTCATATGAAACAAATGGCTCATCTGTGATTTTTAGGACGACTTACATAATGTAACCACGTGGAAAAAAACTGTGTGGATGTTCAGCACCAGTGCTCCTAGTGGGATTAAACCACTAACCCTGCAGTGTCAGTGAATTCACCCTTAAATTACTGTGAGGTTTCTGAACCTGAGAGTGGCTTTAATCTCAGGTGTGACTCCTCTGAGGTTTAACATGTATGAGCAGCATGTAGATGTGAAGGTGACTGTTTGTAATGAACAGGGGAGAGACGGGACAAGGAAAAGTCAAATGGTACAAACTGGGAGGGAAATTGAAAGAGCAGAGACAGCCAGAGAAGAACAACTACTGCAGAGGCTGTCGCAGCATATATCACAAAGTGCATTGATGATATTACATACAGCCAAATATCACTGTTCATGCCAGCCAGAAGCCATGGATGACAGGTGAGGTTCACAGACTCTTGAGGGCTTGGGATGCAGCATATAGGGCTGGCAACACTGCAGACCTAGCAACAGCAGGAGCCAACCTGTCCCATGGAATCAGGGAGGCAAAACACCAATACAGCAAGAAAATATCTGGACACTTCAGTGACACTAGAGATGCATAGAGTCTCTGGCGAGGCATCCAAACCCTCACAGGCTATAAATCCCCATCTCTCCGCTGAACAGCCTCAATGACTTCTTTGGCCACTTTGAAACACAGACCACCACACCGGCACAGAAGACCACCCCTCCCCCAAGGCGAGCAGGCTGTGTGTGTCCCCGCAGCCAGTGTGAAGAAGACCCTCTCCGGGATCAACTTACACAAGGCAGCTGGAACGGATAACATACCTGGTCGTGTTTAAAAGGACGATGCTGAGGAGCTCAAGAATGTCCTCACCAACATCTTTAACATCTCCCTGAGCCAAGCAGTTGTTCCCACGTGTTTCAAGGCCACCACAATAATTCCACTTCCAAAGAAGCCCCACCCAACCATTTACAATGACTATCGGCCTGTAGCACTGACTTCAATTATTATGAAGTGCTTCGAGCAGCTGGTCATGCAGAACGTCAAGTCCATCCTTCTTCCCTCTCATGACCCATTTCAGTTTGCATACAGGTCCACAGAGGATGCCATTACTGCTGTTCTCCATCCAGCCTCACCCACCTAGATTCAAAGAACTCTTATGTGCGAATGCTGTTCCTAGACTTCAGTTCAGCATTCAACACAAAAATTCCACAGCAGCTTACACAAAAACTTGGGACTCAAAACCTCTCTCTGCAACTGGGTGCTGGACTTCCTAACAGGGAGGCCACAAAATGTGTGGGTCGGCAGCAACATCTCCAAGACCATCACGCTGTGCACAGCACTGCTGACCCACAACTGTGTGCCAACCTACAGCACCAACCACATTATCAAGTTTGTGGACAACAACTGCGGTTGGCCTCATTACTAACAATGATGAGGCCAACTACAGGAGTGAGGTGTGCCAACTGGTCCAGTGGTGTAAGAATAACCTCACAGTGTGGGGAAGACTAAAGTGATCGCTGTGGACTAGGAGGAGGAAACCTCTGAAGCATCACCCACTGATAATATTGGTACCCGTTCATCCTCTTCAACTATCCTTTCCTGTGGTGTCCCCCAAGGATCTGTGCTTGGTCCCATTTTGTTCTCTTTGTACATGTTCCCACTGGGATCTGTCTTAAGGGATTAGGGCCATTCTTCTCATTGTTATGCTGATAACATTCAGATTTACTTACCATTAAAGGCAAAAAGAGGGGTGTCATTACAGCCAATGTTTGACAGACTTGAAATCATGGATGGCACAACTTTTTGAAAATAAGACTGAGTGTGTGCTATTTGGTGACCTGGCGAATGCTATTGCTTCTAACCAGGGCCTGGGCCCCCTAGCTCGACACCTGAGGTCGACTGTAAAAAAATCTAGGGGTGATGGTTGATGGTGACTTGAGGTTTGACAAGCAAATCAACTCAGTTGTGAAATCTAGTTCCTTCACCTTTCTTTTAATGATTTTGAGATTGCAATCCATGCTTTTATCACTTCTAGACTTGATTATTGCAATGCTCTATACCTAGGTGTTAACCAGTACTTTGATTTTTCTGTATGTCCTGCACATAGTGAATTGACAAAAAAAAAAAACTTTGATCTTTGAGAGGAGGTCAGACGTGTTCAGTGTGAGAAGTCTCAGTTAGTTCTTCCAGGTGGATGCTCATAGCCACAGTAAATCTCCATTGTGGCCCCCAGCTGGTCTCTGACTGTGTCTGTCTGCTGCTGAGCAGGTCATGGACAGTGACTGTTTAGGGCGTCTTGTCAACAAGCATGTATGGGTTTGAAAAACATACCAGTTTAGTGGTATGTTCTCACAGAGAAGATGATGACTGGAGTCTGTCCTCTGTTGGTGAGAGAGACACAAAGGCAGGAGCCACTCAGGACAAGCTTTACCTGCCGGTATTAGTTTGCAGCATGATTTTATTTCATGGTAACTTACTTTAGTACTCTTCCCCATAGTTAAAATCACAGGTTAAGTTTATTATCATGCTAACATTTGTTAAATAGCAGTAAACGCACAGACAACAGGAGCCTGTGAACCATATTCAATCACAATAAAGGCATGTACCAATGTGGACCTCACGGTGGAGCCAGAGCACCACGAGACCACAGATTAGATTAAAAACATACTATGAAGATCTGCCCAACGTTTCATTGCAGTCCGTCTGTCGTGAGGTATTTCAGAGTGAACCAGAAAGGTGGTCTGGCACAGAGTCATGATGCTGCTGGCATATGTGTGAAATCAGCTTTCAACATGAATGCACAGCATTTCCATCATATGCATTAAAAAACCTTTTCCAGCTGACAACACAGATGCAAACTGTGCTTCCTCTTAGTTCCAGTAGCTAGAGGACACATCAGCAGAGCGACCTGCTGAATATGGCGTGTCCTACTGTTTTACAACGTCAATCAGTCCACAGCATGCACACACACCCTTATTTTTGTCACTTACCAGGTCCCTACATAGGCTTACATTTATTTGCAGGACACTTAACCTAACCTTAACCAAAGCCTACACTTGCTCTAACCTTACACCCCATCGTTTTCACTAAATGTGGCAAACTACATTGTGGGGACCAGCCTCCGGTCCCCACAAGTGACTTCTGGTCCCCATGAGGATAGTAACTCATGGATTTTGGACCGCACCAGTATACAGAAACAAGGCCACACACCCCCACTTGTTTTTCCTACACCGTAAGGACTGCTCGCTCACACACACACACACACGCACACACACCACTGACTTTGGTATGTCAGGTCAGGGGTTGGTTCCCCCCATCAGGGCGCTGGTTAATCTCCAGTGTGGGCCCTTATAAATATACAGTGTATATATAGCGGGGTGACCGGTTCAGTGGGTAGAGTGGTCATCTCCCAACCGGGAGGTTGGTGGGTTGAATTACGGTGCCTAATTTGGAATAAACAAATTTGCTGCCTACAGTGTAAATCTCTATATAAATGAATTGTAAAGATTCAGAAACTGCTTGAGAAACAAATCTTTAAGATTTCTTCAGTATTTATGTAATTCTGTCAGTACACGCAAAAATGAACAGATAAATTAATTCTGCATACCTAGTGTTCCAAAATGTAAAGAAATATACAGCAGGCTAAAAACAGAGCCCAAGCTGCAGCCCACATAACATTATACTTGTTGCTTCTTGTTTGATCTGTTCACATGAGTTACAGTGCCTTGCGAAAGTCTTCGGCCCCCTTGAACTTTGCGACCTTGTGCCACATTTCAGGCTTCAAACATAAAGATATAAAACTGTAATTTTTTGTGAAGAATCAACAACAAGTGGGACACAATCATGAAGTGGAACGAAATTTATTGGATATTTCAAACGTTTTTAACAAATAAAAAAACTGAAAAATTGGGCGTGCAAAATTATTCAGCCCCCTTAAGTTAATACTTTGTAGCGCCACCTTTTGCTGCGATTACAGCTGTAAGTCGCTTGGGGTATGTCTCTATCAGTTTTGCACATCGAGAGACTGAAATTACAAAAAGATTTCCCAAGCTTTAAACATCCCAAGGAGCACTGTGCAAGCGATAATATTGAAATGGAAGGAGTATCAGACCACTGCAAATCTACCAAGACCTGGCCGTCCCTCTAAACTTTCAGCTCATACAAGGAGAAGACTGATCAGAGATGCAGCCAAGAGGCCCATGATCACTCTGGATGAACTGCAGCGATCTACAGCTGAGGTGGGAGACTCTGTCCATAGGACAACAATCAGTCGTATACTGCACAAATCTGGCCTTTATGGAAGAGTGGCAAGAAGAAAGCCATTTCTTAAAGATATCCATAAAAGGTGTCGTTTAAAGTTTGCCACAAGCCACCTGGGAGACACACCACACATGTGGAAGAAGGTGCTCTGGTCAGATGAAACCAAAATCGAACTTTTTGGCAACAATGCAAAACGTTATGTTTGGCGTAAAAGCAACACAGCTCATCACCCTGAACACACCATCCCCACTGTCAAACATGTTGGTGGCAGCATCATGGTTTGGGCCTGCTTTTCTTCAGCAGGGACAGGGAAGGTGGTTAAAATTGATGGGAAGATGGATGGAGCCAAATACAGGACTATTCTGGAAGGAAACCTGATGGAGTCTGCAAAAGACCTGAGACTGGGACGGAGATTTGTCTTCCAACAAGACAATGATTCAAAACATAAAGCAAAATCTACAATGGAATGGTTCACAAATAAACATATCCAGGTGTTAGAATGGCCAAGTCAAAGTCCAGACCTGAATCCAATCGAGAATCTGTGGAAAGAACTGAAAACTGCTGTTCACAAACGCTCTCTATCCAACCTCACTGAGCTCGAGCTGTTTTGCAAGGAGGAATGGGCAAAAATTTCCGTCTCTCGATGTGCAAAACTGATAGAGACATACCCCAAGTGACTTACAGCTGTAATCGCAGCAAAAGGTGGCGCTACAAAGTATTAACTTAAGGGGGCTGAATAATTTTGCACGCCCAATTTTTCAGTTTTTTTATTTGTTAAAAAAGTTTGACATATCCAATAAATTTCGTTCCACTTCATGATTGTGTCCCACTTGTTGTTGATTCTTCACAAAAAATTACAGTTTTATATCTTTATGTTTGAAGCCTGAAATGTGGCAAAAGGTCGCAAAGTTCAAGGGGGCCGAATACTTTCGCAAGGCACTGTATTTCTTGTAGGACATGGTTCTTTAATTTGGACTTCAGTTTGATTATGTTGTGATACAGGAAAAGAGTGCAATTAACATTATTATGGCGAATTAAACCATATATAAATAATTGGGAACTTGGTTCCAGCACTTTGCCTGCCAGTTATTAAAAGAGGCCTACTGTGAAACCAGCATTTGTACTGAAAAAAGTCAAAGTAGGCTTACAGTGTTACCAGGGGCCACACAGTTTGACCATGCAGAGACAGAAATGACATGCCCTTGTGTAAATAAGATAAATAACATAGGGCTATTTAATTTAATAAAAGAACAAGGTATAGACCAGTTCTATAAGAAAGGTAACCTTACATGACTTCTGTTGTGATCTGGCGCTATATAGAAAATAAAATTAACTTGCCTTTCAAGCTGTTTAGAGGGAGTGGCAGGGGAAACACTGTAGTGCATGTGCAGACTTTAACAACAGGACGTCTGCTGCTTTAGTAAGTCTGTATTAACATGTGGTTTAGTTACTGTTGGCTTTTTGCTAAGGTTACAAACCTTAGTCAAACCCAGACTGTGATGTGGAACACGATTGGCCTTAACACGGTGCCACTTAGCAGGTAACGGCTAAAACATGCAGAACTACCATTATGATTCTTTATTGATAAGCCCTGGCAGCAGGAGAGACGTGACAGTGTGTGTACATAACATCTTCAGGCTCAAGCTTCACTACAGTTTTTTAAATTTTGGCAATCAAAACTTTTGCAAATCTCAAATGATCACATTCATTATCCAGGCAGTTTCAGACTTCACCAAACTGGCACATGTTGAGGCAACATGGACAGTCAACGCTTCTCAGCTGTTTCTATGCTTCCAAGCAGCTTATATTATTTACATGGATTACTTCCCAAAAAGTCTCCAACTTTTATTGCTGTTGCTGGCAGTATTGCTCATCTCCCTTGCCTCAAAATGTTGCCTGTTAGTTTGGTTCGCCTGTCCAAACAGAAGAAACAGCCACAGAATAAAAGTGATCTTGACCACTGACAAACACTGGGAGGTAAAAGTAAAACAGGAAGCAGCATGTTCCCTTCACAGTTGGAGACCATTAGACCTTTCCCACACACTGTGGTCAGCAAAGTGGCTCGAAAGCCAAACGCTCACCCAAGTTACCTCAGAAATAAACAGGAGCTACTGTTACTCTTCCCTAGTGGAATCTGTCTGTGCAGATAACTCTGGCTTTATTTGTACACAATAATCATCATGTCAGCAGTTTTTATTACTATCTGAGCAGCTGGGACTGTGTGCTGGGGAGCTACAACTGCTGTAGATCTTTGGAAATGTGGTGTTTGTAGCCAGTCAAACTAACGTGTGTTCACATCAAACCCAGGGCAGATAAAACCAGAGATCTCTGCACGGCTAGACAGGAGCAGTGGTTCCCCAGCGGTTTTAAACCACAATGTCCCGTCACAGGGACTTGTTTCGCCTGCCCACCAGTGTCTGTTACTAGACTTTACCAAATTACTAACACTGGAGTAGCAGGTGTAAACAATCAGTTTAATGGTAAATATACAGTCCAGAATAACCTGCCTTTGTAACTGGTCATACTGGTCAAACAAAATACAACACAGAAAACCATTAAATTGACTGAATGGAAACAAATGCGTAGTGTTTAGCTTTATAAATGACTCCATTTAATAATCGATTACCAAAGTAGCTGCAAAAAAGCCCATCATTTAATCGGCTAATTGTTACAGCATTAACTCAGCCCCTGAGTTGCCGTGACAGTCGGTACAATAATTCACTTTATGGGCATCTGGTTTACTGAATACTTGTGAAATTAAAAACATTCCCATCATTCACAGTTGTAGTTTAGTGCCAGTTAGCAAGTGCTAGCATGCTAACACACTGGTGCTGTAAAGCCAAACTACAACAATCCTTTTGATGCATTTGAAAAAGCAGTGTAAAGTTACAGTTAATGAAACTGTTTCCCTAGGTAAAGAGTCCAGTAAAAACAGTGGAAATGAATGGGGGGGGACCACTGCACTGATGCCAGGTGCCTTCCTTTAAGTTAAGTGAACCAACGTGTTTTCACTGCATCCACTGCCTCCTCTGTTTTGACAGGGTCACCTGTCGTACTGCTACAGCCTCTCAGCAAGTGATGGGGAAATGGTTCTGATAAATCATCTTTCTAGCTCCTGCAGATGTCACCCAGTTCATCAGAATTCAGCTCCTGGATTTCTGAGTGTTTCACAGATAACGACAGAAAGCAGGGGGCAAATTAAGTCATTTGAGGGCAATTATTAATTCAAGAGAATCAATTAAGTCATTTTAACACAAATTACTAGATTGAATGAGTATTAAGTGTATTGAGAGCATGAATTGGTAATTTGGGGGAATAATTTATCAGAATGCTTCCCCTGATCACCTGCTGCGCTCCATTAACGCTTAGCTTGTTTTCCAGATACCAGCGTGGTACCAAAAAGAACATTTATCTGGTTTGTGTGCACTGTCAGGGCCCAGAGAGAGAAAGCTCTGTGGCTGCTGGGTTTCACTGTTTAGATCTGATCCCACAGCTCATGAAGCACAACGTGTTGTGTAAAAACATCCCGTCTCACTGCAGTTTGGTCTCCTCCTCAGGGCTCATTTTTTTCATGGAAAAGGAGAGTGAACCCTCCCTCCAGTTTTCTCCAAAGCAGAGGGAGGAATTACCATCTGGGCATTTTTGACCTAATGTGATTTTTGTTTGATTTCCCCTGTGGAGGGAAATTCCATTGGTTGATTGCCCAACAGTCCCAGTTTCAGCTCCCATCAGCTCTGCAGCAGCCCAATCCCTGCTTTTGTGAAGTTTTGAAAATGAAATCCAGGCCCTGTGCCAGGCTGCAACAACAAGGACATTAGATGAAAGTGCTCATAAGAAATCTGCATTCACAGAGACTTTTTCAGGCCACCTCAAGCCGTGGGGACCCCTTTGGGTTGGTTAGCATCCCTCGCCTTATGGAATGTTTGTCAGACTCGTGAGGGGATAGTCGCCACAAGCAGCACCGACCGTGAAAAGAAAAATCGGTCGATCCTCAGTGTGTCTGTTCAGGGCAGTGCTGTGAGCGAAGCAGCTACAGTGAGCGACTGTGACTCAGCAGCAGGAAAAGAACCACAACTGAAGGGTTGTAATGACGAGAGATGGGGACAGAAAGCTCTCCAGTCTCTTTTGTGTCTTTCAGTCCTGTCACTGCTCTCATTTTGGCATTTCTCACAAGCCCTGCAGGCAGTTCGGAGTGCTTCCCTCAGGCAGGGCTGTAGCAGTCACGTTGGGGTGGCGCCTCCTCCCCCTCCCGTTTCTCTAGTTGTATTTTCCTGCCTCTGCTACTGATGATGTTGCTGTATTAGGCAGGAACAGCGGTTTTGGTGGGACCTGGGGTTTGAGTGACGCCGTTCTCCGGACATTTACTGTTTGCTGCACGTTTGGCCCTTCACTGTAACTGTGCTGCCGCGTCAGGCAAGCGCTGGCGATCGACAGCTGCTGGCTCTCTCCACTGGCGCTGGGGTTCACGTTCATGCTTGGGGGCCCATTGCTGCTGCTGTTGGTGTTCATCCTGGCCAGAAAGTGCGAGTGCTGTGCTCCCCGTTGATTGAAGCTGTGGTGGCGCGGCACAGCGCCGCCCCCACTGCCCATCTTGATGAGAGAGTGGCGCTGGGAGTGGTGGCGTGTCACCGGGATGCCGCTTACTCCAGGTCTCTCTGGAATCACCTGCTGCTGGAGTGGAGTGGAGGATGAGGAAGAGGAGGAGGAAGGGACAGAGGTGGAGGAGGTGGGGTTGTTGGAGGATGAAGATGAAGAAGAGGAGGATGAGGAGGAGTGTGGAGGAGGTGCGTCCAGGCGTTTGGGGAGCCCATCCCTGGGCAGTGTTGAGGTGCTGTAGTACGGAGCCGATTCTGTTTCGGGGATCTGGAGATGGTGACCGCTGCCGCTGCTGTGGTCTCTATGGTGATCACTGTGGTTGTAGTGATGGGTGCGCGTCTGGCTATGGTGACTGTGATGGTGGTGGTGATGATGGCCTCCAGAAGTGGATGGCCTAGAGAACAGGGAGGACGAGGAGGTGGAGGTGAGGACCTTGATGCCTCCGGTGCCCGACGCGCTGACCTCATGGATGTGTTTCAGCAGCTCATCCAGTGCCGACACGTCCACTACCGTCTGGGGGAGAGACTGCTGGGAGTGGTGGTGATGTGGGACTGCCCCACCTCCAGCTCCTCCACCTGCTGCTGCTGCACGCTCATCATGTGAGATCTCCCTCTCCTCAGGGAGCTGCAGTGAAGTCGAAGAAGCGCCCGCTCCGTGTGCCGCTCCATTGCTCAAACTGTTGCCATGGTGATGAGACAAGGGAAAGGCCTGCTGGGTCACCGAGTTCCCAACAACTGCCATGAAGCCCAGACTGGACCCAGAGCAGCTGGGGCCAGGCTTGGCATTGGCATTGTCCTTGGCGTTGTTGCAGTTCTGGTTCTTCTCATACTGGTGATGCCGCAGGGCCTTCATGTTCTTGATGGGGAGCTCCGGGGTGGAGTCTGGTGTGGGCAAGCCAGACAGCTCTCCATCACCCTGAGACAGAGACTAAAAGGAGGTTAGACCCAGGGTTGTCCAACACTTTCAAGGCACAGAGTTCAAAATTCTTAAATTTTGTCTTCTTGAGCTATAAATTTGTAAACATTGCTCATCTGTCTTTCAATGAGCTGTTCAGAGGGGTATCACGCTCATGTCTATGTGTTTATGCACAGCTGTTAGACGCGGTTAGCCTAGCTTAGCATACAAGATGGACTCAAGAGGCACAGCAAACCCGGCTCTATCCAAAGCTCAGATATACACCTTCCAAGACCTGAAGTGGTGCAGTCAGCCCAGAATTAACTTTCTGTTCAAGTCCCTGCTGAATGTGACAAGACACATTGACATCCAGTCGTGAACTGACCTGCCTGCTCAATCCGACTGGTGTGATACATGAAATCATCAAGTCCAGCCAGTTTGAGAGCTTAACAACATTCTTGTTTTATGTGCACAGCAGATAAGAAATAATGACTGGTTTGCACTGAGGCTGAGGACTGACACAGGTTAATGACTGTTAAACTTTGTGGACTGCTGTTCTTAGCCTGCTAGCCATGCTAGCTCCTGCAGTTTGCCTTTACAACCTTGTATTATTACATGTCTACTACATCTGGCCAAATCACCTGAGTAAATTTCACCTGTTAAATTCAGTCTGGCTGCACCATAAAGCTGGTGGTGCACAGAAATACAGCGATTTGTTTACAAATAGTTCAGACATACAACTTCCTCTAAAACTAAATGTAGTTTTTACATTTCCATTTGTGAATCAGTGAGCGTTAGAGGGTTATGTTGAGTCATGCTGACACAGTGGCTCTAGCAATGGGAATGCCAGTTGATCAACTACTGTACTGATCGTCATAAAATGTTGTCCCCAGAACACAAACCCTACAGATTTCAGTTTTCATCTAGGACCATCACAAGGTCCATATCTGTGGCTTTGAGAGAAACAACTTTTGCATGCACTGCGATAAACTCGTCCTCCCTGTTCTCTAGGCCATCCACTTCTGTGCAATAAATGAACTGGAGTAAGCCTCTGCTGTACTTTTTAGTTGCTAAGTAGCAAATGTAAGCATGCTAACACAGTTAGTGAACACATTAGCACTGATCTATGGACAAGGCTGCAGACTGGTTTTAAACAGTGTGATTTGTTTCCCATAGCTTCCAGTCTCTGTGCTAAGCTAACCATGTCTGGACTTCAGCTCTGCACTTTACACACAGACAGGAGACTGACAGTCATCTTTGTCTGTCCATTCCCAAAATGTTAAACTGTTTCTACAGATGGAGGCCTGGTTGCTTGGGCCCATATGGAAAAATATTGTCTAATGATACATTTACTGTTTTTGAACAGATTAAACTTAACAGTATGTAATGGTGACCCAGCCCAGGCTGTGCTCTACGATGTGCTACCTGTGAGAGGCTGAGCTCGGGGTCTCCCAGGGGCAGGGCCTGGTGTCTGGGCGTGTGGAGGTGAGGCTCTGAACGACCGTTGGGCATAAAGGAGCTGTACATCTTCGGAGTGGACACGTCCAGTTTGTCCTCCTGAATGAAGACAAATAAGGAAGAGAAATCCGGATTACTGGGTGTTTCCTGGGTGGTTTTCAGTTATCATATTCCACACACTGTAATGAGAAACTTGTATAAATATACATTTCTGCACAGAGGTCAGAGGTTGCCAGGAAGCTTAGATATTCAGTTTTGTGCTCAAGGACACTTGGAAAAAGATGGAGTTCATAATGAAACAGTCGAAGGTAATGGCTGAATAAAAGACTGAGGTGAAGCTCGTAAGTTATTATGTCTTCCCCTGGGGGAGGAGGAGGAGGGAGGGATGAATATTAACATGGCTGCTTAAGATTCAGCTCATTATGTCGCTGCTTCTCAGCCCGTCTTGTTAAGCCTGCTGCAGATGTGTGTGAGATACAGCAGAGGTTTTGTTTAGCTGTGAGATGTGCAACTTTACCCACGTCAGCCACAGGACAAACTCATCAGCAATATACATTTACCGACCACTTTATTAGGGACACCTGTACAACCGTATGCACTTCAGTGCGACACTTCACTTTAACATCTGTGTTTATGAAACTCAACATGTTTCAATTCCTGGTGAAATTGTCATAAATGTATAATTCCATGTTTATTGCTGAGCTCATAGTTAAAGGTGGTGTTGTACTGGACTACAGGTGTTCCTAATATTCTGACCCTCTCATGTATGTAGCTGGGGAGGACAAAAATAGACACCTCTGAATATAATGTATTTACTTATCTATCTTAGTAAACTTCTTTATTTCTGTCCAAGTATTCCAGTATTTATTCCTAAAAAAAACTTTTTTTTTTTAAATCAGTGGATCAAATGGGAGGGTAAGACCCCATGAATATGTTAAAGACTTTTTACAAAGGTCTAAAAGATTAGGAGGTATGGCTTGGCCTCATTTTCTTTATGATGACTGGGCTAGTAAAATATTATAAGGTGGGTCAGTGGTAGTGCAGAAGCTCCAGTCTGGGTGAAGCTGGAATCTTCTGAACAGAAGCTCCCCTCCCCAGTTTCAGCCCCCTTACCTCTAAACTCTGGCTCTTGTGAAAATCCTGTGGCTGTCCATACTAAAGATCTGGGAACAGTTTCACAAACACTTTGGGTTGCAGAGTGCCTCACTTCAGGCTCCCGTTCTTGCAAACCATCTGCTAACCCCCCTCTGTTTGACCAGACTTTTCAGGCCTGGCATGGTAATGGGATTATAGCTACTGAGGACTTATACATAGATGGGAGATTTGCATAGTTTGAGCTGTCGGCAGAGAAACACACTGACATGCTCCCATAGTTTTCTGTACCATGACTGAGCCCAGTGATGTGGCAATGTGTCATAAATCTATATGTATTTTCCCAGCATTCCTGGTTAGCATCAGAAGCCTGTACTAGTTCTTATATCATCCCTGACCAGCTCGTCACCCACCTTGGGCTGTCCGTCCAGCAGACCGTTGAGCTTGGCGAGGGACCGCAGCGACAGGGCGTGGGGCAGCGATGCCTCGGGGTCTTTGCCTAGCCTCCTTGCCCGGTGAGCGGCGCTGTGGCTGCAGTAACATGACACCAGGAAGCCGGACAAGATGGCGCCCAGAAAGAAGGCCACCAGCACGCAGGCGATGAGCAGGGTGTAGTGAACGTTAGCATTGGCACGCTGGTCCATCTCTGGAAGACGACGGACACCTGGAAGACAGAGGAGGAGGAAACAAGGGTTATTCCAACTTGCTATGTCAGTCCTGCTGCTCAATTCTGTGGTCAGGGCTGTGGCTACAGAGGGCACCAAGGTCACCGACTCCAAAATAACAAGCTGGAGACGAAAACAAGGATTTAACAGATAGAAACACTGATTTGCACTGCTTCTAATAAGTGGTGCTGTGGTGTTTGTTTAAAGGAATGAGAGGAAGAGAAAGAAAGACTGGCAGAGATTAGGATTGGACCTAATGAGGAGGAGGTGGTTCACAGGTAAGGAAACAGGGAGATGGAGGTGGGAGGCGAAGGAAGGAAGAGGAAGGTGGAGGAGGACAACAGAAGGATGGGATGAGAGCAGATGAAAGACAGTTTACTGTTTGGCAGCGTTCACCCCATCACATCAAAGCCTCTCAGACACAATGAGTCGCCAGCGTGTCCCCTGGCAGCTCACTGGCGCACACACGTGCCCACACAAGCAGCTCTGCACTAATCAATACTGCTGGTCTGCATCCAGATTTCTGGCCACTGTGTCTATTAGCACCTCAGGATTCAGGTTCTGCCCTGTGTCTGTGACTGCCGGTGGCTAGACGTCATCTTGCCAGATCTTTGTGCACAGTGGCGGTTGCAGCCTGATAGTTTGTTCTCTCTCTATTTTTTGCTGTTTTTTTTTATATACTGTATGTTATCAAAAAATGTTATATATGTGATCTCCATAGGTTTCTGCCTGTTTATTCTGTTTATGTATTAATGGACATATTTTGTGCAGGTGATCTGTGCGCTCCACCCGGCTGCAGAGCCTCCCACAGCTGACCTTTTCTGTAGTAATTTTTGACGTCACTGTGAGCCTCAATGTTCTCTTAAAAGCACCAACAAGACTAAGACTAAAAGAAGAAACATTTGCAATTATCAGGTGCCCTCCAGGGATGTGTGCCCTCCCTTCTGTTTTCACTCTACACCAACGACTGCATCTCGAAGGACCCCTCTGTCAAGTTCCTAAAGTTTGCAGATGACACAACGGTCATTGGTGTCATCCGAGACGATGACAAGACAACCTGGAGCTGAACACGCTCAAAACAGTGGAGATGACAGTGGACTTCAGGAAGAGCCCTCCCACCTTACCCCCAATTACCATACTTGGCAGCATTGTATCAGCAGTAAAGTCCTACAAGTTCTTGGGCTCCACTATCTCCCAAGACCTGAAGTGGACGTCCAACATCAGGACCATCACCAAGAAGGCACAGCAGAGGAAAACCACATCCAGCATCCGGACAATAAGCACAGGCACCGCCCAGGGATGTGTGCTCTCGTTTGTGCAGGGGGTCTTGCACCAGCTCAGGAAGTTCAACCTGCCCCAGGAGCTGCTGATACAGTTCTACAGAACCTGCCCCCCATGTAGGTCCTGTACACCACACGGGTCAAAAGGAGGACAGAGAGGATCACTGCAGACCCCTCACACCCTGAACATAGTCTGTTTGCACGCCTGGACGGCGTTACAGGTCACTGTACGCCAAGACAACCAGGCACAAGGACAGTTTCTTCCCCCAGGCTGTCACTCTGATGAACACTTAACCAATGACTGGACAATAACCCTCAGTGCAATACCTATAAATATACCTTGTACAGATTATACAGATTCGTACAGGTCTCTAGTTTTAAGTACTGTTTGTTAATACTGTTTATTTTGTTATATTACACAGCTTTATGCTGGTTTACTGTTTGCTTGCCCCTTGCATGGGGATATGTACATACACATTGAGAGACGATGTACCAGAGTCAAATTCCTCATGTGTCCGACACACCTGGCCAATAAAGCAGATTCTGATTTTGATATTTCCACTTGAATGATTCTGACGTAGCAATAGTGCACGGCTCTGGGGCTCCAACAGGTGTGCTTGTACGGCTGCTGTTTGTCCAAGATACAGCTGCGTGCTGTGCTCGGGCAGGGCCCACGGCTGCAGTCGGTGCTGACTCATCGCTGCTGCCCGTCTGTGTGATTAACCACTTTAACAGATGAAAGCTGTGACTTTCACGTAGCCTCTGTTTGTGTTTCCCCTGCTTCATCCTGGAAGCTCGACTGCGCAGCAGAGGAGCAGTTTTCATTACTGCCATGCAGCTCACCACCTGGCAGCCGCCCAGGCCTCAGACTGACAGGCTGATTTACCTGCTGACACTCACAGAGCACTTTACACACTGTACAATAAGGCTCCAGGCTGCTGACAGCTGGAGGGACATGTCCTGGGGAGACTCTGGGAAACTCGACTGTTTTTTATTCAGGCAATGCACAAGCTACTGTCCCTGCTTTGTTCAAATGTCCTTCTGTTCAAAAGTATGAGCCTGACAGTGAACTACCAACCTGTGTTATCAAACCTGTCGTAAATGTGAGGGTGTCACTCAGTCACAGAAAATCGCCATGGCCTCTGCAGCTCTACAGCTTTTTAGAGACCAATAACGGACCTAAAAGAGACTGAACACGGGACTGAAACAACGCAAGGAGCTGTTCATGTAGTGGTGAGTTGATGAGCTACGATCCAGGAAGTCCAGTTGGAGGAACACGTATGTGTTTAAAGACAAACTACAGATAGTGTTCACGGTGACTGTTTTAAGTTTGGTCGTGACCTGAAACGGAAGGTGGAGGTGCGCAAGGTCTCTAACATCCACCAGCTCCGTGACGTCATCATGGAGGAGTGGAAGAGGATTCCAGTGGCAACCTGTGAAGCTCTGGTGAACTCTATGCCCAAGAGGGTTAAGGCAGTGCTGGAAAATAATGGTGGCCACACAAAATATTGACACTTTGGGCCCCATTTGGCCATTATCACTTAGGGGTGTACTCACTTTTGTTGCCAGCAGTTTAGACATTAATGGCTGTGTGTTGCGTTATTTTGAGGGGACAGCACATTTACACTGTTATACAAGCTGTAGACTCACTACTTTACATTGTAGCCAAGTGTCATTTCGTCAGTGTTGTCACATGAAAAGATATACTTAAATATTTACAAAATGTGAGGGGGTGTACTCACTTCTGTGGTATACTGTATGTACGTTTATCCCAGTGTCCTGCCAGAGAACGTCGCGTTACACAAAACCAGGGCCAACCTTTTTGTGCACAATGCTGTATTTGGCCAGCACTGTCACTTCACAACAAGAAGGTTCTGGGTTCGAGTCCCGGCCGACCCGTGGCCTTTCTGTGCAGAGTCTGCATGTTCACCATGTGCCTGCGTGGGTTCCATCCGGGTGCTCCGGCTTCCTCCCACAGTCCAAAGACATGCAGCTTAGGTCGACTGGTTACTCTAAATCACCCATATGAGTGAGTGTGAGTGTTTGTCTACATGTCAGCTCTGTGACAGACTGGTGACCTGTCCAGGGTGGACCACGCCTCTCACCCAGTGTCAGCTGGGATTGGCTCCAGCTTCCCCACAACCTTGAACATGATAAGTGGTATAGATAATGGATGGATGCTTATTAGTTTGGAAGATGTTAGCATTCGATCCCAAGCCATGGGGGTAGGCAGAGCTATAAACTACTGCAGAGCTACAGCAGCAGAGGGAGAGAAACAGGGTGGAAGAAACAGTGATTAAGAATAAAAGTAACAGGCAAGGTATTCTCATTATAAACAAGGTAAATATAATGATAAAAAGTAAAGCCAAATGTTGGAACCACAGTCGACTCTACAAGGACCCACAGAGCGCCGGGGTTTTGGTCGAGTTGCCTTTCTGCTGGTATATTTGTGCAGAGTATTTCTCTGAGGCTCTTCAAACTCCCTGCTTTTATTTCACAGTTTATTCAGAAGGAGCAGCGTGCCCCGAAATGATCAAAGGGCCAAAAATACCCCGAGAAACAAAAAGCTAATTTCATGCCCCGTGCTGTCGACCATCTGGGGGTTTTGTTCCCCGCCTGGTCCGGGACTCGAACTGGCGACTGTCTCTAACCTCAAAGCCAGCGTCGCCCCGAGGCCTCTGAGGCTTCGCTTTGATAAAAGACACCATGGAACAAATTTGTCTTTAGTGCAAAATAGTGCAGTGAAACAGAGTGAGCAGCCACTCAATGTCCAGTCAGTACGAACACACACACAGACATCCCCTGTGATTAACAGACACATTTCATGCCGGTTATTTCCATCCTTTCATCTCTGTCCTTCATTCTGACAGTCATAAATAGGATGATGGAGACACAGAGAGAAATATTATGCTAATTACAGCCCGACAGAGAAATGTTTCATTCTCTGCCCCGGCTCTTTGTTTCTCTCTCCCCCCCGTCAGGCTGAAAGTTTCTCTCACTGCTGTCAGACTGAACTGGGAAAGTTTCTGGGATCGGGGCTGAAATCTTCTGGGTGAAGTCTTTCCTCACTTTTCTGTCTAAAACTTCCAGTACACTCTCACTGCCTTTCCTCAAGTGCTTTCTCGACCTATATCTTCAGTGTATATCTGCTCCCTCCTCTCTGTCTGCAGTACACCGCCCTCCCTCTCTCCATCTCCACTTCAGTCTCTCATTTTCTTCTTTCTCTCCCTGTTTTTTTTTTTTTTTTTTTTTTTTTTTTTTAAGTCGACTAAATCAGCAGAGACATTCTTCCTGTCTGGGAAACTCAAATTAAATCACACAGTAGAACCTCTAACAGGATTCAGTTGAACTGACCAGTGCACTGACAGTCTATGGGCAGCATCTCCCCTCAGGCGACAGAGGCACCCAGTCAGATCTGTACCAGGCCTGGGGAGACACGCTCCCTGAAGGACCAAACTCAGGGAATAAGCAACTCCATAACTCACAAGCTCCACAGAAACACAACCACAAATATGAAGCAAACAAGTAAAAGCTGTGTGATCACATTGATGACAGTCAGGACCCGATGAGACAAACACAAAGTCAGAGAACAATGTTACACCGCAGCACTTCCTGGAGGAAGTATTTAGTACTGCAGCATAAAAAATAATGCATTACTAATACCAAGCCATGCAGTGATAATGTTAGCCGAAGTAAAAGCAGGCTACTCACAGTTCAGACAGGGGCCTGCTGTATCACTGTGTATATTGAATTATTGTTATAGAAACATGAAGCTGTAATCTGTTTTAGTTGTAACTATTTCTGTTAGTGTTGAGCAGTGTCACCAACAGCTCTGCATCTTTTTATCAGCTCATCGTGAATGTAAAATGTGTTAAGAAAACAGTAACTGAAGCTGCTGAATAAATATGGAGAAGTAAAAAATGGAGCTGGTTTGAGGCAGAGGTATAAAGCTGGACAAACTGGAAACATGAAGTACAAGTACCTTTAATTTATGCCTAAGTACACTGAACAAAATTATAAAGGCAACAGTCTTGTGTTTGCCCCCATTTTTCATGAGCTGAACTCAAAGATCTACAACTTGCTCTATGTACACAAAAGGCCCATTTCTCTCAAATATTGTTTACAATTCTGTCTAAATCTGTGTTAGTGAGCACTTCTCCTTTGCTGAGACAATCCATCCACCTTACAGGTGTGGCATATCAAGATGCTGATTAGACAGCTTGATTATTGCACAGGTGTGCCTTAGGCTGGCCACAGTAAAAGAACACTCTAAAATGTGCAGTTTTATCACACAGCACAATGCCACAGATGTCGCAAGTTTTGAGGGAGCGTGCAATTGGCATGCTGACTGCAGGAATGTCCACCAGAGCTGTTGCCCGTGAATTGAATGTTCATTTCTCTACCTTAAGCTGTCTCCAAAGGCGTTTTAGAGAATTTGGCAGTACATCCAACCGACCTCACAACCGCAGACCACGTGTAACCACACCAGCCCAGGACCGCCACACCAACTGTTGCAGCAGCTGTCCGGGTGGCTGGG
>NW_018128140.1:1666096-1671871 GCF_001952655.1 Monopterus albus
GGTGGCGGTGGAGTTAGGGTATGGGCAGGTGTATGTTATGGACAACGAACACAGGTGCATTTTATTGATGGCCAGTATACTCACCGGACATGTCACCCATTGAGCATGTTTGGGATGCTCTGGATCGGTGTATACGACAGCGTGTTCCACTTCCTGCCAATATTCAGCAACTTTGCACAACCACTGAAGAGAAGTGGACCAACATTCCACAACAACCTGATCAATTCTATGTGAAGGAGATGTGTTGCACTGCATGAGACAAATGGTGGTCACACCAGATACTGACTGGTTTTCAGACCCCCGCCCCCAAATACAGTAAAACTGCACATTTTAGAGTGTTCTTTTATTGTGGCCAGCCTAAGGCACACCTGTGCAATAATCAGCATCTTGATATGCCACACCCATGAGGTGGATGGATTATCTTGGCAAAGGAGAAGTGCTCACTAACACAGATTTAGACAGATTTGTGAACAATATTTGAGAGAAATAGGCCTTTTGTGTACATAGAACAAGCCATAGATCTTTGAGTTCAGCTCATGAAAAATGGGGGCAAACACAAAAGTGTTGCCTTTATAATTTTGTTCAGTGTACTTAGTTACATTTCCTATTACATGTAATCCATGGCAAACAGGTTAGTTAAGGGTGACTGGGAGACTCAACTTGGATTATTCTTTGGTGACTCGGATTCGAACACCGGGTACCCGATAACTGACTCGGACTTGAACACAGGGGACTCGACTACAACACTGGCTGTGTGCCCGGGACTTCCTGTGCCATGACAAACGTTCCCAGAACCACACGCTGCTGCACGTCACTGTGGTTCCAGACATTTCAACTGTCGACAAAATGCTGTGTTTCTCTCTTTTGACACACGTGCACGTTACACGCCAACAGTGAACTGTGCCTTTAAGGCTGAGGCAGAAGCCAAGCTCCAGAAACTTCAACCCTATTAACATGCTCTCTCTCCCTCTGTCTCCGCTGCTCTCTCGCCCACCCGTTCTCCACAAGATCCATTGGTATTCACATGCAGCCAGACACCAGTGACAGAGTCTGTATGAGGCGAGGACAAGGAGGAGGGTGAGAGAGGGAAGGACTGACAGCAAAACGGAGGGGGGAGAGAGAGGCATGACAGACATGGATGAAGAGAGAGGGAAATGAGAAAGTCTGTGTGTGTGTGTGTGTGTGTGCGTGCGCAGGGTGCATGAAGGAAAAGACGATAGCTGGTCAAGTCTGACTGTTCGTTTCACCACCAAAAACACTGGTAACACACACTATCCCCCCCTCACTCTAAAGGTCAGACAACTCACACCTGATGCACACTGACACACACCGTGACGTGGTGCATAACAATGGATCTGCTTCTCTGCAGCAGGTGAACCGGCAGAATGGAAACCGCTACTCCTCGCCTCCTCACCACACCAGGTTTGGATTTTAACTCTGTCCCCAGGTGCTCCTCACCTGTGTGCATCTGCACACCACCGCTCAGACTGCGCCTGTCAATCAAACTGTGTGGGTGGGACCTTTGGTTTTACCATTGTTTGGTTTTGTGTCTGCCATCAGGGCCAGCAGTCGATGTCCTCTGTCCACTTTAAGTGCTTCAGGACAAAGTATTTGGGTTTGGAAGAGGCGAGATGTGATGATGCACATTGTTCAGGGTTTACGCACTGGGCCATTTGTTCAGCCATTTAATATGTGTGCACTGCATTCTGGGTGAGCCAACAGTCATTTGTCTTGTCAGCCAATGCAAATGGGGAATATTTATGTAAATGACAATTAAACTTTTCATTTTCATCAGCATTATTATTTAACTCAAGGATAATAAATAACAAGGAAGTGACCTGTAATTTCTGCAGATAAATCACCACTGTTACACATTCTCCTGACATAGAAACACTGATGTAGCTGCAGAGACCAACAACTGGGTGCAGGATACAGCAATCCTTATTATTAGTGTGGTCAAGTAAGTCACAGTACCAATATGCGCACAATACAGTGTTATGTGTCTGTCAGTCTACTGAGTGTAAATACATGAACCAGACAACATGATGCGGTTGTTTCACTGTTTAGTGTCGCATATTTTTCTCTGACATTAAAAATGTTTTTTTTTCCAATTTGTCATTGAGACATTTTCTGTCTGATTTCAATATGTCTGGCACAACCTCCACTAGGCAGTAAAGATTTACACTCAGTGGTCAGTTTATTAGGAACCCCTGTCCCACACTGAGTCGGTCTAACCCCACAGTGCTGCAGTAAATCCTCCCTGGGGAATGTGATGATGGTCAGCTTGTGTTCAGACTGGTTGACAGAGCCGTTGATCAGACTGTGTGATCACTTAGTGCTGCTGTTCATCTGCCTCTCGCCGTCTAACGCTGGCCAACGTGTGCATTATGTATTTGGGACGCGGCTACAGTGTCTGGCCCAGGGACACCTCAGCAGGGCAGACGCCTTATTAATCTCAGTGGCCCCCACATTATCACACTAAATGAAAAATGTCAGATCAAGGTGACATCTCCCCAAATCCTCATTAAGAACCTGAGAGGAGGCGGATGCCAAGAGGAGGGCAGAGCTTGTCTACAGGTGAAGGCCAGGTAGGACAAATACACCAAAAACCTCCAGAGATGGGAGTAGTAGTTCTAAAACCAAACCACACCGCACTGAATGGGAGCTTGTCACGCTCCCGCCATCGCGTCCCTCCAGTGCGATTAGTGCATTATGTCCTGATGCGGTGATAATAATGATGTGGCGATTACAGTGATGGGAAGGGAAGCACCACTAAGCGCTTCCTCAGTGATGTTAATGGACTATTCACTGGACTTTTTAATGGCGACCTTCCTGTTGTTCATTAGTGTGTTTGTACTATGTTCGATGTGTTTTATCTCCTCATTCTGCGGTGAACGGCCCCGGGGCCACATCACTTCAACAGCACAGCTGTTTGACTTGATTTAAACTAAGTGACGCTGTTTGCATAGTGACTTTCCTTAAATGCCAAACATATTTCAAAACAGCACACTGAGAAAGTTAAACCAACAGAAACGCTCAGAGCCAAAACTCACAAACTCCAGAACAATACATTGATACAGTGCAAATCAGTGATCTCTGTCATCACTGCCAGCTTTCTACAGAAACACAGTGAAACCTGGGTCTTGTTTTTTTCCGCTGGCTGCATGGCTCCTGTCATTAAAGCAAAGCCAAGACAAACTTGTCTTAAACAGTAACAGAACTTCAGCCCTGCTGTTAACTATGTTATATACTTCTACTGTGAAGTACATTCCATCCTGCTGGGTAGCTGGTGGATTTCCCAAAGGGATCAATAGAGTGTCATGGTTCTACTGGGTTTGGTTTGATTCATCTGATTCTGGAAAGGAACTGAAGTTATCAGATACATGTAGTGCAATAAAAAGTACACGGTTTGTCTCTGACATTGGGTGAAGTCACAGGACATGGAAATACAAATACTGTCCTCAAGTGCAATACTTAAGTAAAAGTACTTAGCTACTTTGCTTCCAATGGAACCTGTACGAGGACAGAAGTAGGAGCGATGAAAGCAACCAGCAGCACGTTCACTGTTGTTTAAAGACGCACCTGAATGTCTTGTCTCCTGCTCGTCCCGTTTACTCCATGAGCGAACGTGAACTTTATCATGTGAATCGGTTCGGTTTTATTTGAACAACAGGTTCTCCTACAGGTGCTGCATTCTGTACGGCCTGTGACGACCTCTGAGGGAAAGAAGAAATTCGTCATGTTGGGCTGACAACAAAGACGTCTGAGACCTGGCATGTACCTCTACCCACTGATGCTCCCAGCAGCTTCACTGGGACAATTAATCCCATTACTGCTACTGCCATTCTGAGTGAACACGACTATGTTAACAGCTCAAATAGTGTGTTCATGACAAATGTGTGTGTGTGTGTGTGCGCACACATGTGCACCTATGTGTCTGTAGCAAACTTTCAGTTTAGGTTTAAAAGCTGCTTTTTAGTCTTTATCCAGATGCATGTAATGGGAGCGGAGGGAAAAGCATTAAACGCACAAGGAGGTGGAAATTCACTTAACTTCAGAATGTTTTCTTCCGGCTGTTCAGGGAGAGAGAGTGTTTAAGAACGTGTAAAATG
Organism: Monopterus albus; assembly: GCF_001952655.1. Lineage (NCBI taxonomy): Eukaryota > Metazoa > Chordata > Actinopteri > Synbranchiformes > Synbranchidae > Monopterus > Monopterus albus. The sequence continues at coordinate 1,670,209 of NW_018128140.1, forward strand.
GTCTCTGAGCTTTCGGTCTAAGACGGTAATTTAAAAAACGCACCAGCTGCTGTCGGAAACATCTATAATAACACTTTGAATGTTATCGGTCCATTAAGTGGCTGTTATCAGCCCTACTCCTGCTGCATCTGGCTGCCGTCACGAGCTGGGCCTCGGTCAGAAAAGCTGCTTGGTTTGGGTTAAAATAACAGCCATTTAATGGGGTGATAACGTTCAAACTGGCTGACACTTATTCTGAAGTCACGTTAAACTGTAAACACTGGTGTGCCCACAGCTGTTTTAGCACATTATACAAACAAATAAAAAGGTCCTCACTATGAATGAGGCAGGAAACCGATCACATTTCCTCAGTTTAGCTTGTTGTAGTCCAGCATTTTGCTCTCCTCTTTCTGAGAGGTGTCTCACATCTGGGTGGTCCGGGAACGATAAAAACCGCTCTGTATCCAACCAGACCGCCATGTCCCTTTGAGAGGAACCAGCAGCTATGAGAGTCTGAACAGAAATGGCTTCACAATGCTGGAGTCGCCACAGCCGCAGGTCATACTGTGAAGGCAGAAACATTTTGTGTCTCCTGCAGACACTGAAGGGAACATATGATGTCCCCGTGAGACTCCTGGGGTTTTCACTAAAGAATCACGTTAACCACTGGTGTCAGCACTTCATGGCCAGAGCAACAGGTCCAGTCGTGCAATTATACTTATATAGAAAGGGAGAGGGTCCAGGCTAGGAGGTGGCCGTGGTGAACATGTGGGGGCAAACAAACATCAGACTTCCCCACAGGCAAAGTCTGGCCTTTGACGCTGTACTCATTAAATCACTGAGTGTTTTAACCCAAGCCGCCATCTTCTCCTCAACCTAACCATGTAGTTTCTGTGTGTAAAGACAGGCTGATAACTTACATCGACACTGTGCTGAAACTCCTGTGTGTCTCCAGACAAATAAAACTGAACTGAACTTTATGGAACACAGAAGGTACCTGACAAAACGACATAGGAAGGAATTATATATTTGTGTGGAAAACAAACTTATTGTCCTGGAACATCTTACTGACATGATCAGTATTTACATAAGGATAATCACCTTTATTGGCCAAGTATGTTACACACAAGGAATTTGTTTCCAGTACAGAAACGATGGCAGCCATCCGTGGCGCCAACTCAACCGGTGGCTCTAACCATCGGGGGCAACGTGGGGGTTCAGTGTCTTGCCCAAGGACACTTCGACACGTGAACTGCAGGCACCGAGATTCGAAACTTCAAACTTCTGGTTGGGAGACAAATCCTCTACACACTGCACCACTGTCACCTCCCCACATGTTGGCATCTTGCTAAATAAAACGTCTAAAGAATGAATGTGTGTTTAATCTTTAGTGAAGTGTTCAAACTACAGAACTGTGGTTTTAGGAGGATTTACTGTGTTGGAAGCAGCAGTGTATCCATCTGTCCAGTAGCTGCATGCAGCATCTTTACTGAGCGCGCAGCACGCCCTGCGCCTCGTGACCACAAGGCCGATGTCACTGCACCAACTGTGGTCATCTTCTTTGTTAAGTCCCCACAGAGATCGAGTTTTTACTGTGTGTGTTCGGCTTCAGTCAGTGTCTGTACAGACCAACACTTCAAATTCTCTGACCATGCACCCAGTTTGCACAAGTAACTATAGTCTC
>NW_018128140.1:1671913-1677426 GCF_001952655.1 Monopterus albus
CCACACACACACACACACACTCTCGCAGTGAGACACCTGCATTGATTGACCCAGTCGATAAAAATACAATATGGAGCTCAGCGGGAATCAATCAGCAACAAGGAAGCACACAGTTGGAGGTCAGATCAGATACCTGGGTGTGTGTGTGAGTGTGTGTGTGTGTGTGTGTGTGAGTGTGAGTGTGAGAGACAGGCAGAGGCAATGCTAACTCCTGATTGGCTGAGTCAATAAAGATTGATGAGGGAAGGTCAGCAAAAAGACATGTTCAAACCGTGGCGCCCATGCGTCGAACCAGGAGCCCACTGACAGTGCCAAAAGCAATAAGTGTGTGCGCATCTCACTTCACTTAGTTAACATGTGTGTTTATTAACTTGTTAAACATCAGAGGAGTGACCAGGAAAATATTTCACTGAAATCTATCAATCATGCAGGTATTGATTGTCTGAACAATGAGCACCTGTTCAGATGCCTCATGATTAGAGACCAGGACTGTTCTCATTATCAATTAATCTGCCAATTAGCTTTTCAAATAACCAATTACTTGTTGGTCTACAAAGTGTCCCAAAACAAACCCAGATATTGTTTATTATGACACATATGATAAAGAGAAAAGCACCGACTTGATGTCTAATATGCATTTACTCTTTTTACTTGATATAACTGAAACAGCTGATTGATTAGCGGAATACAGACCTCCATCCTAACCTGACCAACAACCAGTGGCTCACTCACACTGTAGGTTAGCACCACACACTGGAAAAGGGAACGACGACTAGTGCTCTACAGTCACAGGCGTGGTGTTCTTATTGTACCATGTAGTGAAAATAAAGGAGCATTCACTGTAAATGACTGTGAAACAACAGGATACATCTTCAAATTTGTAGTAGAGCTGGTAAACTACAGGATGGAACATATAAACTACGGGAATTACCAGTAAACTACAGGATGGAATATATAAGCTACAGGGAGGACAAGTAAACTACTGGTGGAACATAGAAACTACAGGGAGGACCAGTAAATGACTGGTGGAACATATACAGTAAACTACAGGATGGACCAGTAAACTACTGGTGGAACATATACAGTAAACTAGGATGGACCAGTAAACTACTGGAACATATACAGTAAACTACAGGATGGACCAGTAAACTACTGGAGGAACATATAAACTACAGTACTAGAACAACCTATAATATCTAGTAGAACTTGTAAATTACAGACAGAACTTGTAAAGTGGTGGTATATTAAAATGAGTTAACCCATATGAGTTAGTAGTACAGCTTGCAGACTACTGTAATATGTGTGTACCTAATAAAGTGGTGACTCTCCTGTACAACTTGCAGTATGTGAGGCGATAACATCTTCATCACCCTTTGACAAGGCCAGATGCTGGTAAACAACAGTCTGAATTTCATCCAGTGAGGCAGCTTTTATTCTTCGCCTTATTCTTCCTGGGTGCCGGGAGAAGATGAAGATAATTAACACCAATGCAACTGCTTTTGGCTGCTTCCTAACATCCCTCAGCACGAGCCACACAACACATTCGGTCCATTTGTAGGAGCTCCAGCTCATTAAAAAACACTTTAACACGCTACGATGGCTCTTTTGCCTGCTCGCACAGACATAACAACACAAAGACACTCTCAGAGATGCAGAATCTCTCAGCAGACAATTGGTGCACACAGTCACACATACTTAACAACACTTTTACTTAATACACAGACGCTCTTGTTTCTCTCGTCTGGAATAATAACGCTTTTTGTTTCACTGTGTAGTGAGGAGATCGTCTCTCACGGGGAGTAGAGAGCTGAAAGTGAGCCTGTTGATTTGTAGCACAGAGAAACAGACTGTTACTGTCCCTGTGTTGACAACCCCATTGGTCAACAACAACAGCAAACAACCTGCCGGTCATTAAAGCCATTGTTTGTTTTAGCTTTGTAGCTCAGTTCTTTTATGGTAACACTGTGGGCAAGGCCGACCTGCTCCGATTAGAACCCGTTACATATTTATTCCAACAGGTCCTCCAGCCTGTGGCCCCTGACTCTGGGTCAAGGCTCTACTTTTAGGACCGTACGCAGTATCTTTTCCTCTTGGAGCCACAGCCTTCCACAGTAGGACCTGGGGTGTTGCCTTTGCCCCGCTACCTCGGGCCAAACGCTAGCTCACTGAAAAGGTCACCGCAATTCCTCCTGCTGCCATGAGCCACAAATCTTCGTTGCTCACTGCCAAGTGATTTCAGCTACTTCAGACACACAGTTGTGCTTGGTAACATCCACTTCACCTGGGGTAGAAAACACTAGAAATGCCACCCTGTGCAGCAGAGCCACATTCAGCTAGCCAACGAGCAGTCAGCTGCTGGAATGTATATTGCACATGCATTGACAGCTTCTCTTAACCACGGCTGCAGTAGAGCTGTCTGTCTGGAAACACCTGTGTTCATTCTAGAAGCAGAAGCTGTGAAAGTCGAACTCAGGTGAGTGCAGGACCTGAAGACAGCAGTGGACAGCCACCTGTCAGTCACAGCAGTCACTCATCAGCGCCTTCTATAAGCACAGTAATCTGCTTATTGACTCACAGAAACACAGGAGGTGAGTGTGGCTGTAATATTTACCAGAGCTGGTACAGCCATAAAACCAGTCAGAACGGGGAGTAACTGTGTTTTTCATGCTTTAGAACAGATGTTCCTCAGAGAATGGCATTTTAAAAACTTTTTACAACAATAACAATCTAAAACAACTAACAGCAGCAATCACTGCTCCGAGAATCAGACACCATTCAGTCCCAGCTCAAAGGTGAGAGGTTTAATATGCAGCCGTACTCTCCACACCGGGCGTTTTTCTAAATGCATATGTGGCATTTTGGAGAGCAGCTCTTTAGGACCTGCCGAGGTGAGGTAGAGACTCACCTCCTCTTTTTTAACACTGTTTGCTTTTCCCTTTCCTCCAGCAGAGAACAAGATCTAATGGAGACATCCCGACCTGCTTCACTGAGCTGCAGCCACTTTTCACTTAGATACTCACTTGTGAATGCAGCTCATGCTTTTACCCATCCATCGGCACACACTCGGTGCCTCAGAGCTGACATTTCTGCTCTGTCATCAAGACTGGATCTCAAGGTCCCAGGCGCACCGGGAGGAAATGCAGCTTCACCGTGCGGGTGTGTGGCTGTAAATGTGTGTGTAGAGGCAAGCAGGAGAGTGTGTGTGTATGTGTGCTCAGTCTAACAACTTCTCACTCTACTTTACAGTTCAGGTTAGAATCAGGTTTAGGTCAGGTTTGAGCTAAAGGAAGGATGGATGGTGCATTCGCATGCCTATCTGTGCCTGTGGACAAACTGAAAACAGTCCTCGCACCTTCAAACCCATCTGTGGGTTCAGACCGGGTTTTACAGTTCAGTTTAGAATCAGGTTTAGGTCAGGATTAGGGGCTAGGGAAGTTAATGTGCGATGTGAATGTGGCCTCAGAGCAGATGGCACACCGCAGGAACGACGGCTCAACAGCTGCAGGGACCGACTGGCCACAGAAGTGAAACATGAGGTACAGTAATCCCAGATCCACGGTGTCTGCCGTCAACGTCGCCTCTGACAGGCCACGCCGGTCACAGCTTTTCTGTCACAGCTGTACTACCTGGCTTGTTTTCAGTCGCCATTAATTTATTTCACATAACAGTAGCCTTTAGAAACTCCTGCAGGTGAAAGAGGACTAACACACCCTTGTCTCTGAAAACACCTGCAAGCCCACCAAGGCTACAAACAACCCATAATGCAACACTCTCTGTAGAAGACAACAGTACTCTGTTTATCCAAAAGGACTATCTGACGTGCTGTCTTTCCTAAGATATGACGACCCCCATGTTTTAAACAAGAAAAAAAAGTTCCAGTCTGTGCAGAATCAACATGATGGTGTTAATATCGTTAGTGATCTGCTACCCAGATGGGCAGGGAGTAAAACATATGAACTGTAAACGCTCATGGGGGATCATGGCTCACATGTTAGTGAAGGGCAGAGAACGGCTCTGACATTTTAGGAAAGTCTCTGGAGAAAATGGCTTGTGTGATTTATAATGTTGAATGCATCCTGATTTAAAGGCCACGCCGACTGTTGCTGTGTAATGATAAGACGCTTAACACTTCAATTAAACAGCATTTACACTGTTAAGTTTCCTTAAATGTCAAAGTCTCAGTTTCACATCACTGAGAACAGAAGCTGTTGTGTTGAAAGCGAAGCGAACCGTAGCATCGTCTCCCTTCCGGTGAGTCAAGTCCCCCAGTGGCTGCAGACAAGCGGCTCGGCGTACAACAGCAGCGGAACAGAGGCCAACAACAACAACAACAAAAAATAAAAACCACGGACTTTGTCCCTCATGCACACAAAGAGTTTGCTACACCAAACCTTAGAAATGCAGCGCTGCGAGTGGGATGCACCTGCATGAAGCACAGGACCACTGTGAGAATCTTTGGTTTGATCACTGTGGTGGGTTTTTAGGCTTTGAAACAGGTTAATGGGTTAAACGCTCCTCACCAGCCTCCCAGTTCATTAAATCACAAACAGTTTGGAAAACAAATCTGCCTTATTAGGACCATGGTGCTGTTCACAGGGCCACAGCTTCCACTGACACCGGGGTCCTCGACAGCACTATTGGGAAGCTGTAGGGTTTTCACATACTGTATACCACCATACGTGATGTGCTGCTGAATACGAGTCCAGTATTAACAAACTAAATACGACAGAATTTGGCTTTAAAAGCCTGGCAGATGAGCTGGAGAAGAAAGAACTGTCTAAATGAATAATTCATGCTTTAAACTGTCCAATGTGTGATCTCGAAGTAACAATTTATTCACAAGAACTAATGGAACATAAAGTGAAATAATGTTAGAGTTTTAACATCAAAGATGACAACACGGCCTGACAAAGAAAATCTGCATAAAGGCACATTTAGCTTTAGATTACAGACGGTAGCCTGGCTGCTGTGAACACCTTCTCTCAGGTTCCTGCAGCAGGAGCTGAAGCTACTCGCCAAAATAAACTAAGGTCTGGCCTCAGTTCCAATAAAAAAAGCACAACTAAAACCATGAACGGACCTTTTATAACTGATTTTCTCAGTTCGGTGTAGAAGAACTTGACTGATCCCAACCCCATTCAACACCTCTGGGGTCAGCTAGACCCCGACTGTGAGCCAGACCTCATCTCAGTGTCAGTGCTGGACCTCACTAATGCTCTTAATGGGAGCAAATCCCTGCAGTAGCTTCAACATCTGCTGGAGAGACTGAAGCCTGCACCTTAATGGACATGAGCCTGTCCACGTAGAGACAAGCATCACTGGAGCTTTCCCACAGACTGCTGCTTCAGCCTGAGGATGAGGATGGGCTGACCTGTGATCATCAGGGTGTTCTCTGCTCCTGACAAGTCAACTCTGAGGACATAAAACCCTTTTTAATTGTTCAGCAGTTGTGAGCACTACAGTGGAATAAACTTCACTTCCTGGATCACCAACATTACAGTAAGTAATAAAGG
>NW_018128140.1:1677473-1708058 GCF_001952655.1 Monopterus albus
GAACTGTCTCTGCACAGTGTCAGCTCTCATCCAACGTAAAAGTACCCTGTAAAAGCACACTGCAGCAAAATTGCCAATTTATGTTCATTCAGAGCCCAAACTAAACCCACGGGGCCTCCCTCACTGTGCATTAAATAACCAATTTGCAACAAAAAAAATGCCATTATGGGAATAGTTCCCGCCAAATGATGTCATTACAGGGATGACAGCCACTCTGGTGTAGCACGACAGATAGATGCAGGCTAAAACATCAGTCACTCATTGTGTTCGGAGCCCTTCATGCCCGGCTGCCTGACACCGGGAAGCTAATGCCGCAGACACCATTATGCAGGAAGTGGCTCCTGTCAGTCCTGCGCTGTAATGGCACCGCCACCATTTACTGCTGGCTTAATTGCTGCATATTTAAGCTGGAGTTTCACAGTGGAAGCGTGAAGAATGGGCACGCTGCTGAACATGGCTAATGTTACCGAGGCTGCTGTCAGGTTTTACTGTGCTATGGTGCCATTAACTCCCTGGGTAAAACCTGCAGGTGACAATACAATCTAAAACCTAAATGACATGGTTAATCACGACACAATTAGTGCGAGACAAGATGTGAATCTGTGGAAGTATGTAAATGAATCCGCCAGCATCGCTGGAGTCTCTCGCTGCTGTGCCTGTAATAATGTCAGTCAGTCAGGCTAATCACCGCACAGCAGGGTGCAGCTGTGCCTGCAAACTATTATTTATGGAGGGAACATTCAGGCAGGAAGTCACTGTTTTATGACCTGGCATGTACAGTAAGTACCCGCAGGCTGCCTGCCTGCCCTGCATGCTGCGGTGGTTTCACTGATTAAGGAGGCAAATTAGAGGTTCAGGTGAAGCGACAGCAGCTACATACAAAACACCTGGGCCTGGATTCATCAGGCAGCTCAGGATTGATCCCAGGAATCACAATGAACGCCACCTTAGGAGCAGAAACAGAATAGGACTTTAAAGTTATTCACGACGCGTCCTACTGTCAGTTCTGCTCCTACGAACCAGTGATGTCACTGTTTTACTACACTCAGTCGCACAGTCGACATTTTAGGGATGTGTCATGGCTTTTGATAAATACGGGCCCTGGATCTTTCTGCTCTGAGCTGTGTTTCCATGTGCAGTTAGAGGTTGCTGTTTGCTGCTGAGCAGGAACTTGTCAGAGCTTCATCTCTGCAGAGGTGGTGATAATTCTCTGAGTTCACGTCATTTGATCCAGTGTTAGTTTAAGCATACTGATCAGTGCAGCTTTAAGCTCCAAACCTGAGCTGAAACAGATTCATCACCAAGCTGCAGTTTCCTGCCTGGGACCGTGGCTGTCTGCTGTTCATCCCTCACAGCTCCACGCTTGCCGTTTCTTTACCCGGTACTTTTCATTCCACTCCACTAGCAGGGCCTCATTTAGATGCCAGGTGAATGCAATTAACATACATTGCAGAATACAAAAGCAGCTGCTCTCTAAGCTCCGAGGACTCTGGGACCGAGATCTGCCGCTCTTTAAAAAAGCTCCCATGGACTGTGGCGTGCCTCGTTTTGAAGCTGCAGCTCTCCGATAGGATCAAGACTGCTTGGCAAACAACACTGACGAGTTCCCAGCAGTAATGATGGGGAAAAAATCGCGACAATGTCAAGCTGACTTTGAAGAGGCTCAGAGACGCCTGATAGCAGATGTCATTCACAGCTCAATTAAGTCGGTAGCTCAAGATACATATATTTTTATCTGGTGAAAAAGAACAACTAATCATTTCCATCTCCGTTTCCTCCTAATCCTCTTTAGTCACTGCAGACTTCACAGTGTGCTGACCCTGTTCTGTCTCTGCTACTGTCCCTGCTGACGCGATGCAGCCACTGAAAGACAAATTCATCTCCTGTCAACCAGACCGCATACCAGAAATGTCTCAATGTTCTGGTGTCCCTCTGTCCCCTCCCTGGCTTTAATCACAGTGACACAGCTCAGAGAGCCTTAATGGTATTCACAGTGGGGGCCTGCTGTTGCTCAGGAAGGACCAAACCGGGCCAGATTACAGGCACCACCCCCGACAGCAGGTAGCAGCAGAGTCACAGCCATGAATACAGAGCAGGTGACTCAGCGAGGCAGTGCTTTCACCTGCAGGGCTGTAATCTAGTGGAGGGTAAGGAAGTCAAACCGAGCTACTGCACAGCGACATGTGTGGACCGAGCGGCACTGAGATAGTGTTAGGTTCTAGTTCACTCTTCTAGGCCCATTCTCCTGCTTTATTAGTTATCTAATCTGCTGTCCTCCAGCTGCTGGAGATGGACAATGTTTTTCACCTTTGAGTGAGGAAACACTAAGATACCTCAGCATGTTGTGTTTCCATTTTAAAAGAGGCTAAAACCATTTTTAGACATAAATTCTGAAACGGTGGCCCCAGAACATAAAGTGAACATTACCACCTTCCTGAAGGAGGATTTATGTTGGATTAGAGCAGCCCCACAGCCAGAGCAAAAAAAAAAACAACAATAATATTTCAGACCCGGTTTGAAAATTATAATGGTCGAAGGGAATAAATGAGGGACTTTAAAACCATTTGGGGAAATTTCTGAGACGTATTGCTAGTTTTACATGTTGCTATGTTTCTTTTTATAAACCCAGTTTGTTTTCCGATTAAACATTTAGATTTTCGATTGGTGGAAGTCTCCAAAACTACAATCATCATCTGGTTTCTAACATTTTACAATGCAGTACATTTTATTTTGTCACCTGATGTGACCCTAAAAATTCACTTTGAAAATACATAAAAATCAAATGATGACCTATAGGAACAACAACCTGTGGTAGGCTCCAAAGGCTTTATATGGTGATGCTGCTACAGGCTCTGGTTCACTCACAGCACTTTATTGTATCTGTTCTTTCCCGGTGTATTACCTCACCTGTCCAGTGGCATGTGCTGTTCAGCCACCTCCACCACGGACTCAGAACTCTGTCTCTATCACACGACTCTGCTGCTTAACTTGATTAAAATCAGAAAGAAAGTGTCTTACCATAGGCGGAGTCCGCTGCAGACTCCTGATTCCGCGTCGTTGCCAACACGTCGGCTGCACAAAACAACAACGGCAGTCAGCTGCTGCACAGGAAAGCATTTCCCTAAAATTCTCACATTTATTAAGGGGTTTATTGCCTGTATCACTGCTGTTAACACTCCACTAACCTTTACGCTGTGTAAACCTCATTTTATATCTGTCATAACCATCACATTACCTCAGCTGTAAATGCCCACGTGCATCTTACCGTGGCAGCTGTCTGAGTGGAGTGAGTGATCGCCCTCGATGTCCTGCTCGAACCCCGCCCTGCAGAGAGACCGACAGGAGAGAGGAACTTAAACAAAAGCTGAAACCAACTGAGGAACAAAACCAGACAGTGTCTCCTCTCATGTCGGTTTCCATGGGTTACAGTTGGGAGGGTAGTTAATGGGTGATGTGTATCCATGGTGACCACATAGTGATTTAGGACAACGTTATTTAGATTGTGTCACAGTTCACCTCCAGCTCGTTTAGTTTGAAGACTGAGGAGACAAACCTGACAAATTCATGTTTTGGGTCATTTGCTTCGGAGAGAAAAAGGTGAGAGTGAGCCAATCAGAAGGCAGACGGTGACAACAGGCTGCCAGGAAACACACACTCATACACATGGAGTTTCAGCAGCAGTAAAGTGGAGCAGAGTATGTATCGGAGCCGCTCCAGTAAATGAAGCCATTTACTTTCCTCAGTGTCTCTGGCTTTGTGCTCCAGCTGTTTACGGTCTCTGCCTCTTCCTCCGCTGTCATTTCTGTCTGACCTTCAAGTCAGGTTTTAAAAGCAGCAGCAATCAGGTTTTTATTGCACCGTGGCACAAAACAAGTGCAGTGTAACGGTGGTGTCAGACACAAGGGCAGGGGACTGATTCTGTCAGGGTTTGGTGCTGTTCTCCTCACAATTTATAGCTTAGCACAAACTTGGCAGGCCAGTCTTTCAAATGCTGTAAAATACAGTGGTTTTATACCTCACTGGCAGAGAAAACAGCCTTTATTCAGAGCATCCCCACTATAAACAGCAAAACGTCCTCCAGCCGACCGATAAATTCACTATCATGTCCGTTGGCACTGCACTTATTCCATCACTGCAGAGTCACGTCATCCTCATCCCATCGCCAACAAATCACTGGCTTCACGCAGTCACTTTTACTCTGCCACGTTTTGGTCACTGTGAAGCTGCCGTCAATAAGATCAACGCTTTGTGCACACACATTTCACATTAAAAACCTTCCAGACATTCAGAGGGCCAATAGCACTCCTTCTGAGAAGAAGGCTTTTAATGTGAAAAAATCTGCAGAGAGTGTTGTTTTGTCGACAGCAACTGAAAAACAACTAGAATCAATCAGTGAATGAAAACAGTAACACAAGGAAACACGGCTGCAGAGTGAAGAGTGTGACACGACACTGTTGCTGTACTACGGGAATGTTTTTATTCTCGTAAGTTTAGTGGGGGAGGGGGTGTAGTAGTATAAAAGGTCTCTTTCAATAATATGCACTTAAATTCAAACTTGTGTCCAAACTCCTGAGAATAGGTGGAAGCTAGATCTCCAAAAACACTGGAGCAAATGTTCAGACAGAGCAAAAGTAGATCTGGTGACACCCGACAATCAAGGTTTGTTCCTTTAGACATGGTCACAGTCTTTCTGCAGCCTTGAACATACCTGACAATCAAGGTTTGTTCCTTTAGACACGGTCACAGTCTTTCTGCAGCCTTGAACAGGTAGTTTTAGTTTCCTTAACTTAACCCAACCTTATACAGACAGCATGGACCTTTTCAGATCGTTCTAATGGGAGCTTGTGGAAGGCTATGACAAACCATCACCATGAGAACTTGCTCAATTCCTTGTGAATTGGAGGTAAATCAGGCCAGGTGTAGACAGAGGGATGTGTCCAGGCCCAAAGCCAAAAGTCTTGTAACAAATATACTGAACATTTCTGGCTATGTTCTCTTTTTTCTTCAAAGTGAGCGAAGAGTTGTGCACAACTAAACTTTTCATCCAAAGACAAGAACAAAAGGGGCAGCATTTGACGACGCTCCAGTGAAACCAGTTCGTTTTAAATCTTCACCAGGATGCCTGATTTGGAGGTGTGCCGTTTCTGGAGGTGGACAGATATTCTCCAAAAACATTTCAGAAAAGGAAGGTTCTTTGTTTTCCAGACTGCTGAGACAGAACCGCTCATCAGTCTGATCACACTGAGCCCACGTCCTGACTTATCTGGCATCATGTGCTTCCCGCTCTGTTTTTCATGTTCTGCCTGTGCTGGCAAACATCTTCCACCTGAGAGATCAACTGACTGCAGGTACATTTATTCAGACTATGTTTGTTTAATAAAAGTGAGAAAACGACTTCAGCTGCTCATATTTTCTCAGTGTATTTACAATCTTCTGTTTTCCATTAATGTGTCTGCTCTTGGAGTCAAAGCTTTTTCCTCTTCTGTTTCATTGCTCTCCTCACACTCGTCTCTCTGTACCAACACCTCTAATGCACAACTCCCTCCTCTCAGTCCCGTTTCCTTTTTACACCTCAGCAGATGCAGTGCTGTGATGTTGCAACTCAGAGTTCAAGGCTGCACAAACTGAAGTGGACGTTAAACTTGGGCAGACACGTGCACGCGCTCAGTGCACCGTGTACGTGTTGAATGCACCCTGTGCTAATGTTTGTGTCTGGGATGTTCATGAGTCTCAAAAGGCAGGTCTGAGCAAAGTGTTTATGTTAAGTCCAATTCAAGTCCCCGGGGTCCGAGCCAGACACTTGATCTGTTCCCAGAGCATTTCCTCCTTCTGAATCATATCCGGTGTTTTAACTCATAAGGTCTGAATTAACTCTGTGTCCCCCAGAGCCGCCACACACCATCCAGTGTTCAGTACCTTACCAATCTTTGAAAGACCCTTAGTGTCCATGAGTTATTAGTCACAAGCTGCGAATCAAGCCTGAAGTCTAAGTGGAGCACTAGTGCAACCCGGGTACAGGTCGCCTGCTCGACATGTCTACCAGAACTCATCCCTCTATCAGGGCTCAGAAATGACAGATGTCCACTTGATCAGGCTGCGGGTCGGCAGGTCGGCGTGCAGGTGGTGACAAGAACACGATACACTGTCACATACAGTATGGAGGGAACGTCAAAGTGTCCACATACTTCTAGCCATGTAATGCATCTGTTTTTTTACACTTTAGCAAACAACAGCTGCCAAATCTCCTGTTTCCCTCCAAGAAATACTGAACACATATTGCAATAAAAGACGAGGAGTGGTGGAACATTTTGATCACATGCAATGACTCCTGAAGGTTTGGATTTATTATGAAATCGTTACGCTTCCCTCTCCTCACTCACTCTATATTTACCTCTCCTCCACCTCACATATTTGCTAACTCCTCCGCCCCCTCAGTCACTCAATATTTATCTCACTTATCACTCATTCCCTCTCCAGCTCCATCTTTCCTCCGTCTCTCGAGCTACATTTCCAGCAGCGTGGGCTGAGCTGTAAGTGAGGAGAGAAAGAGAGAGAACAGGAGGAGGCTGTTGCAATAGTGAGCCGCTATAAATCCCAAACTCTCCCGGGTACCTAAACGCCTCGTTCATCTAGCAGGGAGCGACTCAGAGGAGGGGACGGAAATAGACTGGGGCAGTTACAAAATGCAGCCAAGTTATCAGACGCTGGTGCTGAAGTGTATTTTCATGTTCTAGCACCGAAGCTCCACAGTGGAAGTGTTCACAGATTTCAAAGGCTGTGAAATGTAATTACAACATACAAATGGCTGCAGGACCTCTCAGTTAAAGGAAGTTTCTCTCCACTCCCATGATGCATTTGGGCTGATAACATAGGGGCATTAGACCAGTTTGTTTGTGGTTTATTGGTAGCTTGCTCTGAGAGACTCAGGAGATGAGCCAGACAGCTTCACCAAACTCAGTGCAACTAACAATCATGGCACATAGATGTCATTAGGTTTGTCACCGAAGCACTGAAAAGACCTGAAACATGATGCGAGTCAAATCAAATGTCTTGAGACTTGGACTCTCCTCAGAACCTGAATTCGCTCCATTTGACTTGACTTACGGATCTCAGTGCAACACGTAGACGTTAAGGACGAGTGCAAAACAACGCACAGAACCAAAACACAAAGCAATCAACTAAATGGCAAAAGAAAGAAAATGTCTACAAAAAGCACTTATGGGTAAGATTGAGCCCTGGGACACTAGCAGCAGCAACCTGGATCTAAGTGAGGTCCAGTGTGAGCACAGATACTTGGATTTGTAAGAAGCTGCTGCGTCTGCACATGCCACCATGGCTCCTCTTCATCACGGAAACAAAAGGTGCTGTTGACGATGTGAATGAAGATGGAAACTGAGGAACACTTGAAGCTGTGAATGTCCCTGGTCTTTAAGAAGCTACAGCTGCCCTTTGTTTCATGTCTGTGTTCCAACAGGAGTCTGTACTCTAGGTCAGACACACATGCATCATTTCGCCACTTCTTCTGCGTCAGTGTCTATGTGGTTCGCCGTGGTTAAGCAGTTGTCGCCCCCTGTCTGGATCAACCTGACCGGCAGACACACAGAGACGGTCTCCAGGGAAACGGCTGATTGCTGCCATGACATCCGGGGTTTGTCTCCTGTTCATCCCTCTTCCTTCTCTCCTCTGCTCCTTCCTCTTTCTCTCCCTCCCTCTCCCCCCTTGTCTGCTCCTACCCCTCTGTTCAGCTCAGCCGAAGTTATGTGAGATGCTAAACTTCTTTCTTCACCATCTCTCCTGTTTTCCCCCAGAGGAAATCTTCCACTTAGCAGCAGAAGTCTGAGAAGCTAAACTTACTTCAGCAGAGAGATTTGCAATCGGGTGAAGCTCAGGACGTCATCTCTGTCTTTAGTAGCTGTTCTGTATTTATGATTCAGTGTGATGCACTGTGGTGGTTTTCTACTTTCTGTTTGTGCAAGACTAAATTTTAGTTTCACTGATTCCCGAAAGGCCCAGGAGGACCGTTCTGGTTGTAAACGAGCTGACGCAAGTTATCCAATAAGTATAAAACTTTTAAAATTAGACACTAAAAAGACAACCTGGGAAACAGGGTTTAATAAAAAAAAAAAACAGCCTCGTTGTCACAACAGGTTTAGTCACTGGAGCCTTTAAAATGTGACTGAACAGCAACTGGAGTTAAAGTTTAATATGTTTATAAAACACCACCCATCATCAACCACTTATCCAGGACCAGGTCATGGGAGCAGCAGGTTAAATGCCCTCCCGCCGCCCCCCCCGGTTGCGCCTGCTGCAGCTCCTCCGGCCCCCAGGTACCCTCTGCTGCTTCAGGAGACCTCGGGGACCAACCATGCCTGGAAAGCCTCCTCCTTCAGCCTGATGTCCACAGTAGAGTATCTGAACATGGCCCATGTTAAAAACTGCTGTATCTAAAGCAGAATCACTGAAAGAAGCTCAAGTCTTGAAACTAAAATAGTGGAATAGATGGAAAAGGCACAAGGAATTACTGTAGGTGTAACATCTGAAGGCTTTTCAACAGATTTGGCTTCTTTCCTCTGATAATTGGCAAGTTTATATCTCTTATTTGTTCACAAGCTGAGTGTAAAATCTTTGCAGGATTTTAATTTAGCCACACAGCTGGAACAAACGACCACTGGAAAGGAGTATCTGAACATACACCGAGCCACCGTTGATCTAATTATCACTGTCAATGGGGTTTTTAAACCTCTTTCTGGTTGCATCACAAGGGGAAACAGTAATCTGATCTGAGACGCTCAGTCTCCTCAAAAATGGGCTTCTGCAGTGTTTCCCCATTAATTCAGCTGCTTTTTACACCAGATTAGAGGCTTAGGTTGAGGAAGTGAAGCCGGTGGTCGACCCTCCACTGCCACCGCTGAGGATGCTGCAGGGACAGGACAGGGACCTGTGAATGGACTTTGTCACGACAGAGGTTTTGATGTTTACAGAAGTGGATCAGCTGTGGGGCGAGCAACTGGGCTGACGTGATCCTCACCAACACTAATGGAAGATAATCAGTGAACTTGGTCAAACTTGGCTCCACTTCATCACAGAGCACACAGGACAAACGCTGCCTGCATCAGGGTCTGAGACATAGCAAATGCCGCTTTGCAGACAAGTTATAACACATGATGTTTATCAGAGGCAGTGGTTCCCTGCAACCCCAAGAGCTATCACTGGGTCACCGGTGTAGTTTCAGTTTGGAAAACAAAAGAGGAACAGAGGGAGGCAGCTAATTCTCTCTCAGAGTCCAGGCCACTGTGTTACAAAGAGAGGTGAAGGTTCGAGTCATTTCAACAGCAGCGGAGACAGAAACAGAGCAGAATACACTGACTGTCTGACCGTCCTCCTGCTTGTTTTACTTCCTCTTTAAGTCTCTGACACAGATATCTTTCTCTGATGCTTGGTCTCTCATCTTCACTTCTTCCTTTCCACCTCTTGCATCACATCCTAACCTCCTGCTCTCTTCATCTCCACCGGGTCATCCTGCCCATTAGAATCTTCCTGCAGTGCCTTGTTAGTCCTCCGTCTGTGCTTTGCTCTTGTTTGTATTACAGATAACAGCTGTGTGTCTTTGAGAACTGCTGTTGCTGTAGATATGACCGTTTCCTGTGTCTGTGAGTTTGAGGAAATGGCGACGCCAACTTTCCTTTCTCAGCAGTTTTCCTGTTGAACATCAGGGATCAGGAGTAAATGAAACTTCTGCACCTCCATGCTCAGCCCACCTCCATCAAACCCCTGATGTGGATTCAAGGCGAGGAAGAAGAGGAGGTTGATTTTTAAGGCCCACAGCCAGAATGTTAGAAAGATGGAGTTTCATCCTCTGCAGTAAATAAAGCCAGAAAAATTCAACGATGTCTACTCCCCAGCTCTCCAAGGAGGATGTGATCAAATTGTGCTGAGGCTCAGATCAAGGTGATCGATCTATTTAAAGTCCCTAAAGCCCGTCTCTCCCTTCCATCGTCAGCATCCTCCTTTAATCTCCGTCACTGCTTCAGCCTGACAATACATCTAAATCAGCTGATGTGACGTTGCAACCCAACACACACTCAGTGTCCATGTCCTTGTGTCCTGATGAACTTCATGGAAACAGACAAAGCCCTCGCTTTAGCTTTTATTCTCACTTGGCTTCTTTCATCTTCATAATCCCTTTCTCCCTCCGTACATACTCATCTCACAATCCCAGTAAAGTCTGATGTCGAGGGGAGGCCTGCTTCGACACCACGCGTTGTCACTTACTTCACATATCCTAATTAACTCCCTGCTAACCAGCTCTGACTCGAGCCAACCAGATGACTCACGCTCACATCAGTGTATGAAAAGTCTCCCCCCACCCCCAGCTCCCCCGAGGCTTCGTGAGTCACCGATCAATGCGACGACACACATCACGAGGAGCCAGGTGCATAAAGAGCTGTCACCTGAGGAGAACAGCTCAGTCAGAGCGAGGGGGGATCAATAGTGGGATCCTGGACGCCTGCTGGAATATCAGTGCTCGACACTGACTTCTTCTGTCCAGTGTGAACTCAGACTGAAGCTGTGAGAGGATGACTTTACACTTCATCTCCGACATGAAAATGATTTACAATCCTTAAGCTGCAGAGACTTTCTTCATATCAGGCCCTTTGTTGATACTGTTGATGGGCTGGAGTTTGTACAGTCTACACTTACAATTCTTTCTAAATAATTGACAAAATGTTTACTGTTATAGTCTGCTGCAAAAATGTATCATGACCCTAAATCTGAGAATGTAACCGTTACACCCCCAGCTGCACATGAACAGCTGAGGAAAGGGTCTCAGTTGGCGAGAGTGTGGGTGGGCTCTAGTTAATGGGCCAAGGCCTGCAGAGAGCCTCCTTTAAATGCTTCTTTAAACTCCCAAATTAAAGACGCGAGAGCTGAGAGAAGATGAAATCCCCTGCGTTTCTGTGCTCCAGTCCATCAATATGCCGAGACGAGACTTTAGCTGCACACACACACACACACGCGCATCACATGCGCACGCACACACACACACACACACACACACACACACACGCTGCAGCAGCAAGCAGCTTGTGAAATCCAACATGTTCCCTTGCACCACGTCCCGATCAATAACTCCAAAGTGTCAGCTAGCTCACACCCACTCCACAAGACTTTGTAGCAAATCGATCTGCAGCCAGAATGTCGGTTACTCTGCTATTCCTCCGCTCCTCTTCTCCCCCGTAAATCGACCTGATATTATTTTCATATTTGTCTCTCGGATGAGCACTTGTTTTAATCCAGGGAGAGTGGCGGACCGTCTGCACCCTCCTCATCTGTAAATATCATCCGTTATAACCTCCTGCTACACTGAGAGCCGTCACCCCCCCCCCCACTGCCACCCACCCCACGCTGCTGCAGCAGCGACTGACTAACCACATCATGGAATCCTGGTAGCGGCTGTATATATGTCTGGGTTTAATCTGAGTGACTTCTAATGAGTCTGAAAGCAAAAACAAGCACCAGATCTCAGAGTGCAGATGAAAAGACGGAGGTGATCCGAGCACGCTGTCGTGGCATGAGCATGTTTATGAAACATCACTGGAACTGCAGAACAAGACTCAAAGAGCGAAGTGAAGAGATCTGTGCATTAAACACAGACACACCGCTGATCCCTGGAGCTATGACATTATGACTTATTCCCAGTAGGATGTTTTTGTTTAAAGCTGCATTAACTCAGATTCCCCACATTGTCTGATAACCCCAGTGACAGTGGGACAGGACATGGCGTCTCTCAGCTACACTCCCCCTACCATGACCCTCTGCTGCCTACGGCCCTCCTGTTATTACAGCTTCTCCACCCTGTGTTGTCAAAGTTCAGTCTGTAAATCATCCCTTCCTGCCGCTTGGCCAAGGTTAGAATGGCTTTTCCAGTAGTCATGTCAAACAGCCATGGTTGAGCTCTGTGTGACTAAAAGTCTGAACCAGTGGCTGCCAGAGTGAAGAGGTACTCAGAGCAGCGAAAGACAACAGGACTGCTTTTCTTGTTGAGGGTTAGTGACGTAGCTTCCCCTCCTGTTTGTCGACACTGACATGCTGTGTGCTGTCTTGGCACTGCTGCACTGAAAACTACTGGAATATTCAACACGGCACCTTCTCTGGGCAGAAAGTGAAGCGGTCATCCTCAGCCCCGGCTGACAGGCCCCCGGGGGGGGTCAGGCTTACCCCTGTGTGTCTACTACACACCATTTTTAAGGCAGTGCTGCAACACTGTTTAACTGACCCTGACTGGAGACTCACTGCATGGCTGTGCGGCAGTCCTGGTGCACGGTGCAGCGAGGTGGATGCTTTACTCAAATGGGGCAGCACAAAGGCTGGTGTTGCTATTTTACTGGGAAATGGAGCCTCACTGATGATAGACCGCTCAGAACCAGATCTGTTTCTGGTGCAGAGATTTTAACCTGCCAGTGTGGAGAGTCTGACTCCAAAGACGATCATTTCTGTTCATATTTACAGGATGCTGCTTTAACTTTTCTGTGTTGACTAAGAGGAGATTTGCTGCCATTCAAGAGAATGCTCTGCATTTTCTTTCAACACCAGTGGCTGGATGTATACTGCTGTCAGAGAACCCACTGAGCCCGAGTCCTGCGTCACAGCATTTTAGAATTCATAGATTTAGTGCAAGCACTACATGCCTGCTGACACCCATTTTAACATTTGCTCCCATTATGTTTCTCCATCCATCCTTTTACTTCAGCTGAGTGTGAAAGGCATCATGGATTTACATCTCTCAGATATACAGCCCTTCACTTGCTGTGGCAGATATACGAGCAGAGCCGTCACAGCTTTATTAGGTGTCAGATTGATGAGGGCTGAGAGGAAAGAGAGAAGAAAGAAAAGACAGAGAGGGAGAGTTAGAGCAAAAGAGGAAGTGACACATACTTGAAGCCTGGCGCCATGTTGGCACAACTCCCGGTCCGCAGCCAGATGCAGTATGGGTCACGAGACGCCAGGCAGGATCTGGAGAAAGAGGGAGGTTGATGGTTTATTTAGAGGACCACTAGCTACTGTCTGTGTAAAACAGAGTACAGGTGAACAGCAGCTCAAACTCCAGCCTGCACAACGAGCACCAACTGGACATTATCACCTTCATGGAGCAGGATTTATTGTTGGGTTAGACTCGGTCTGACAGAGGTGTCCTTAATAAACTGCCTGCTGAAAGGACAAGTTAATGGAGAACAGCTGAAATGAGAAGTAGGAAGAGAGAAAAGAAAGTGAAGAAGATGACAGAAAAGGTGACAACAGCAGAGTGGAAATGAAAAAGAGCAAACAGAGAAAAAAGGAGACAGAGGCAAATGAGTGAAAGAGAAGAGAGCGAGGGACGGAGGAAAGGACACGAGTTAGTCTTCTCTGTCGGTTTCAGCCATGCGAGTCTGAACACACACACACACACACACACGTCTGTGCCTCTATCGGTGTGAGAACACTCGCTGACATGATGCAGCACCAACCTAAACCAGCACCAGTTTGATATTTAAACCTGACAACGATCCAGTGTCCTGTCTTCAATCCTCCAGCTTTAACTAGAAGCTGTTTTATCCCCACTCCGTCGTGAGGGCCGAGGTTTGGGTCGGGGCTGTCGGCGGTGTCCTCATAGAGAGAGAGGTACAAGCGTGTGTGCGTTTTTAGAGAGATGTCATCAGCAGCCACTGTTTGTCGCTGAAGATTTTCTCCTGTTTGCAGCAGCTACCTGATGACAGGTGACATGACAGGTCTGTGTGTGGGTGTTAGACATTAAAAAAAGACACGAAGTTTGTGTGACAGCTTTGCGTGTGTGTACGCAGAGAGAGAAAGTGTGTCTGTGATGTCAGGTTATAAACATTAATACTTAATCTTAAGGATGGTAGCAGTGTGTGTGT
Organism: Monopterus albus; assembly: GCF_001952655.1. Taxonomy (NCBI): domain Eukaryota; kingdom Metazoa; phylum Chordata; class Actinopteri; order Synbranchiformes; family Synbranchidae; genus Monopterus; species Monopterus albus. Next base: position 1,691,387 of record NW_018128140.1, read on the forward strand.
GTTTAATGGAGGACATGGGAAACCACGTGAGGCTGCTAGTCGCTGCACCGGGGAGGAAGGAGGGAGAGGAATAGGGGAAGGCAGGAGGAAGAAGGAAAGAAGCACTCTTTAATCTACGGGTGAGACAAAAGGGTCTGAAGTCAAGAGGGAGGAAGGAGGGAGAAGAACAGGGGAAGGCAGGAGGAAGAAGGAAGGAAGCACTCTTTAATCTAAGGGTGAGACAAAAGGGTCTGAAGTCAAGTCCAAGTCTTAAACCTTTAAAGAAAGTCCAGTCTCTGCCTCAAGTCCACAGGGTCCAGTATAAGACATGACTCAAGTCTCAAGTATTTTGGGGACAAGTAGTGAGCCGGGTGTCAAAGTCTCACAAGTCTCCTATTGAGGAAAGTCCCAGGTCCAGCCTTGACGGTAAATCCTAAATCCTAAGTTTTGGGGCGGCTGTGGCTGGGGGGGGGGGGGGGGGCGGTCCGGTGGTTTGATTCCCAACTTCTCCTGTCCAGATGTCAAAGTGTCCTTGAACAAAACACTAAACCTAAGCTGACGAATGGGTAAAGAGTGTGAGAGCACTTCAGTGTGCTGCAATACACAGAAACACCATCTGAATGCTGATCATTATTCATTTTGTCTTCAAGGCTGCTAATACAGTTTTTCCTCTAAGCATAACTGAGCTCAAGTCATTTGAATCATTCAGACAAGCAAGGCCACGTGTTCCCCAAAACCTTGGACTTGTTTTTGGTTTTAAGCCTGGGGAGGGGGTCCAGCCCGATGAAAGCCAAGTCTCCGCTGTGAGGCCGAGGTCTTCAGCTCTGCTCCTGGGTGGCGGCCCAGTGCACAGACACAGAATGACGTCTTCCCATCTGAACCTGGCTGACAGACACAGCTGGTGGAGGCCTCTCAGCACAGCTGTGTTAATTCATCCTGCTAAGTAATTAAAGCAGGACTGATTAGTGACTGTGTGTGTGTGTGTGCACGTCTCTGCAGTGATGAATGGGCTCTAATTCGGGCAGTGAGCTCTGTTCCATTCAGGCTATAAATAAGGTTCTTTTTGTTCATATTTAACTATTCAGACTCGGCATCCCCATTTCCCTCCAATACTCTTTCTGCTCCAATTTCCATTATGCTGCCAAATTTGGCTCCACATTTTAATGTTTAAAAAGACTCCCCATTCTAATTTTTGGATGTTTGCCAGTCTTTGCCATTACCTCTCAGAAAACTCAAGCTGCCCCACTAAAAGAAACACTTTATTTGAATAAAACAGGGCTTAGAAAGAGTATTATTTAGTTTAGTTAGGGTGAGACCTGCCAAGGTCACAGTGTGAAGAGCTGCTTTCCTTCCCGTTTCCTTACTTTCTACAGGCTCCGTGCTGGGTGCAGCGGCTGAGCGGCACTCTGATGACACAGCCGGTGAAGGCTACGAACAGAGCATGATGGTCCTTATCCAGCTCCAGCCCGAGAACCGTCTTGTCCTCCTGACCCTGGACATTACACCTGGACACACAAACAGCAACCAGACAGATATTATTACATCAACATGGCTGTTAAATGCTCCAGCAGCAGCAGTATGACTCCAGTATCTATCAAAGTCCTACTTGGAGGGGTTGTAAACATCTATGTCCTCCAGCAGTTTTGATCCAAAGCTGTCGTTGGGATGTGTGCTGGCCAAAACTTTCAGGACCCGTCCATCATCTGAGCCCAGGAACATCACCGTCCGGTCTTTGTAGGGACCAGCCGAAACGTCCACCACAATCTGGGTCAGTTTGGACCTGTGAGGTAGAGAGCGATTTGGTGAAACACTCAAATTTATTATTTGGCCAAGGGAACTTGGTTGGAAGTGTAACTTCATCCCAGTCATGAAGACCACTGCGGTAAAAACAGCCCTCTAGCTTTTACTGAGCCCCAGCTTTGCCTCGTGTCCAGGAGGAGCTAATGGTGCCAGAGGTTTGAGTGAAAATCTCTGAGCCACAAAGTCCAAATGGAAGACAGAAGGCAAAAGTTGTTCTTTTATCGTGGCTCGTGGTGTATGACTGACAACTGGACAAACGAAAATGCTGCACCATTAAAGTGTCAAAGCAGCTGCTGAGCCGTGTCTGACGCCGCCTCTCCTCCTGATGTGACGGCTGAACAGCTGCATCCAACAGTTCTTCTAACTTTCTGAGCCAGACAATCCGACAGTCGCGTCACGCAGTGACTGGTGAAGCATGTGGGGGTGAGAGCACGGCCTGATTCTGACTCTTTATTTACACTTGTGAACAAACCCGAGCAACAGTATGAACGTCTCTGAGTAAAGACTGACAGTGAAATTACTTCCATATGTTAATGTGTAGGCACATCTTGTCCCCTTCACCCCAGCTATAAATACTTCTGCCTTCAGACGCAGTGGGACGACGCGGCAGACCAGCCGGTCTGTTTGCTCACTGGGACACGTAACGAATGCTGCACCAGTCTATCCCATAGATACTGAGATATTTCACTGTGACCTGATGACGCGAGATGAAAAGTCGGGGACCTTGAATACCTGGACAAAATGTTGCACCAATCCGAAAACTTTCTGGTGGAGGCTTGTTCTCTGTCCTCCTCCACCATCACTGTCTGCACATAAAACTCACAAAAAATAAGTTTTTCAGTTTATAAAGGGCACTCTGGAAAATACAGGAAGGCAGTAACTTCTGCTGTATGGATGTGCACAGAGGGTAAGTGTGCTCTCCCCACAGCCGTTCACCACCATGACAGGGCAGCTCTGACACCGTATGACACGGTGAGACGATGTGTGCAGCCCTCAGGGCATCAGCATCATCATTATCTGGGTCAGCTTGGCCTTTCCAGAGCGGAGGCTAATTCGAACGTGAAATTAAGAGTCTCATTCCCGTTCCAGACTGGTAATTAGGATCCTTCAGAAACTCATTTGAAACCTGCAGACGCAGATTAAAAAGGTCAGATATTTTCAGCGCAGCAAGAGAGCGAGGGCTTCCTGTGAGCTGACGTCTAATCAGAGCTGATACCGATGATTATCTGGTCGTGATGGTGCAGTCGCTGCCTCTCTGAGCTGCAGGAACTTCAAAGCCTCTCTCCTCGGGGTACAGTTCACGTCCTCGTCACTCCTGACCTCAGTATTATTTCCTGGCTCCAGGAGTGCCTTGTTATGCTGCTATCTGAAACTTGATTTACTGCTGGCTGCCACTCAGTGGTGACATTAAACTCACTCTACAGATCAATTTGACAATAATTTTAGATAATTTTCCACGTGTTGAGAATTCCAGCCAGAGCCAGGGAGCTTGTGATGGTGACACCACAGTGGCCTGGTTGTGATATCTGACGACAGTCATCAGGCAGAAGATGCTTAATCACTGTGTACCAGATCCATACATAACTGTCCAGAAACACCTAGTGCACAGGTAGTGATCCATCATAGAGTCTTACTAAATCTCAGAATCAATCAGTCTCAGTTTTAATGACTGGGTAATAACACAAAGGGATTCTGGTGGGATTACAGCACATGGTATTTCAGGTTTGTGAAGATGCAGTGTATGAATTTTAGCTCAGCAGCAGAAGCTTCTCAGCCACTCTGTGTGTGTGTGTGTGTGTGTGTGTGTGTGCTACCTGCTGGAGGTCCTGGTGAAACAGGGCCGGTCGTTGACTGAGGGAACAGCTTCGTCCATCAGAGGATACGACTTGATGAAGGTCAGCATCTCATCTGGAAATTGAACCGACGACTTGAAGTCTGCAGCAGGACCGTCACCTGCACACATACCAGGCCTGGAGAACAGCAGCACAGTCACAGATCTAATCTTACTTTGTGCTACTTCTAAATGTGTCGGCGCACAGCAGCTGTGTCTACGTATCCCTGGTTACACAGCACTGATGGCTCCACACTCACCTCGGTCTGGGAACCTGCTCGTCAGGTACCGGAGTCCAGGATGAGTCACCGGTCCGCTGCTCCTTGAACTTCCCATTAAACACTTTCTCTATGTCGTCCATGTAGAAGGCACAGACCGCAGAGCCGGGGATACTGTACAGAAAGGGTCACGCTCAGCAAGTTGCAAATAATTCTGTCCATCATAAAAAGATTCTGATGCAAAGCAGAGAAGGAGACTGTTCAGACATTCATCCGTGTCAATCAAAACCCTACAACCTGAACTGAAACTAACAAACTCCAGCCCAAGACTCTGGAAAACTTTAAAACAAAAACCCTGAATATGATGAAAGCCAGGCCTCAGAGCGCTCCACTGATCTGTGTCGGCACCGAACCAACACAGTCAACTCCAACGTTGCATAACAGAGACAGAGAGTAAACAAGTACAGAGTGCATGAGCAGCTTGTGGTGGAAGGACAAGGCCCGCTACTCAGTACTGTCATTCACACACGAGCACCACTAACTAATGAGCCGAAACAGGTCTGAACTCAGATGAAAAACTAAATACCTCACTTTCTAAAACCCAGTCTGAACCTCTTATGTTTTGGAATTGGACTGTTTTCACAGGACAGCATCCATGTTACTTCCCTCAGGAACTGAAAGCTAAGTGAAAATAAAAACAAAATACATAACATTACAGGCGTGAGCACTTGGACCTGGCATCACCACTTACCTCGACTATGCAAGTGAGGCCAAAATATCACAAATACAGCGGTGGCCATCTTGGCATTTTGCAACCAGATTCTGTGCAGTGACAGCATCGAACCACCAACCAAAGCTGTCACACCAACTAAAATACGCCTGCCATCAAATAACTTATTAAAAACAACCTGTTGTGCACATCAGCATGAGAATATCTACCAAAAAACACAGAAGTGACCTTGATGTGCCTGATGTATACCTGTTGGCCTGGGTAGTGAAGACTCCCACCACAGCAGGTCTCTGGTTGATCTGCAGCACGTTGGTGAGAGACTGAAGGACATCGAAGTAGAAGAAGGAGTCTCCAGAAACGGAGCAGTTCAGTCGGGCCTGAGCACCACAGGGAGAGAAGATACGAAGCCTGGTTTACAGTCGCTGTACCGGGTTCTCTTAGCGTCAGTACTGATGCATTTTGTTTTCCAGCAGTGGAACCCGGACGGCCTCTCAGGTCCACAGACACTCTGATGCTTTCAATGGTCCCAAGTGCAGGAAGATATTTTAGTTTTTATGCTCTGAGCTGCCAAAACATTTGCTGCTGATCAGAATAATTTACTTTGTTCATTTATTACAGGCATGTTTAAAATGTGTTATTCCCTCATACATTTTCCCTCACATTTTATCTTTGCCTTATTACTTTGCACTTCCTATTGTGCATTTATTTATTCTTTGTATTTCTAAAACATATTTTATTTATACAGCGCCTCCCATTATACTCATAAAGGTAACGATCAATACAAAGTAGTTACACAGAAATAAAAACACACCTACACAAGAGAACTGATAAAACAGACAACTAAAAAGGAATAAATACCACAGAAGGAAATGAGAATCAATACACTCATAAAAGCATTAGCGACTGAGCTAACATCAGCTAACAGCAGCTTCTAAAAGGTCAGTGCGTCCTCACACTTGTTCCATCTCATCAGTGTGTCCGTCACCTGCAGGGCAAGTCAAATGCACGAGCCTGTGTGAATTAAAGTCCGATTCACCGACTGATGTGGAGGTACCTTGAGGAAAGAGGTCCAGTATCTCTCCAGAACCCTGGGAGATCCCCCGTTATCATTCTTACACACACGGGCGACCCTGGAAAACACCACCTGAGGGATGAATCAGCGAAGGAGGACAGACTGGATCATACCATACAGGTCCAGATACACTGACTGCATAGCACAGATGGATCATACCATAGAGATCCAGATACACTGACTGCATAGCACAGAGAACGGCAGCATCTTCAGTAGGATCATTTATTGACTTTTAGTGAAATCACATCATTATGATCTAGTTTTATTGCCATTTTGAAAACATTCATGACTCTGTTGACTCCCAGAGGCCAATTCTTTGGCTCCACTACTTCCCCTGTCTGCAATTTGCTGTTATGCACATGTGCGCGTGTAAAAAGCCCATTAGAAACAAGGTTACCTGTGCACATCACAGAGAAACCTCCAGATGTGATTAAGAATTGACATGACTAGAGAAAGCAACTGCAGCCTGGTTACTTAAATGTATGTAAAAACAAAGAAGAAGTGAGTAATATTCACAAACAATACAGAGTTGCAGAGCAGGTTTCAGCTTCAGAGTCAGGTTTCATTTAGCTTTTAGCTTTGGAGGACAACATTTTCTCTCACACACACACACACACACACAAGTACCTTGCCCAGGGTGGTGTACTCCACTGCAATCTCACTGAGGAAGAAGTAGACGTAGTTGCCGTAGTCAATGGCGTGCAGGAAGTGAGGCTCTGCAGGGAGAAAGCATGGCTATTGATTCCCTCCACTCTAAAGGTTCAGCTCTCCTCTTAGCTTCTTTCACCGTTATACATATCACACATTTCCAACATGTTCCAGCAGCTACTGGGTGATAAAAGGTTTTTATTCCTACAACCTGCAGCGTCTGCAGCAGTTACTGTGTTTTTACTTCTCCCAGAATGCCTTTCAGAGCCCCACAGAGGGCCAGTATGAACTTGTATGTTACAGCTGGGGGTTTAATGTGGCTGCCAAGTTTCACTGAAGTGGATCTTTGGATGGTTGTTTGATGCAGCTACCTTCAGCACAGTTTGTTGCTAAAGGCCCATTACTGATTATGTTAATCGCTTGGTGAATAAAATGTCACATGACGACGTTAGAACAGCGACCCCAAACGACACAACAGCACTAAATTAATTATGACACGCACAAAGACAAACAGGCTGATCTCAGTGTCTCTGAGAATGAAACTGTAACTTAGTCAAATGTACACAGAGTCACAGCAATGTGTAGTAATGTCTACAAATCGGCCTACAGATAATCACATCAACAGTTTAGCTGAATCAAAGTATTCAGCTTCCTGGCTGAAGGTTTGCTCAGGACCTCGGGACAGGCAGCTTGACAACATGTCTCATGGTGCGATGCCACCTTCTTCTCCAAAGCCTTGTGATGCACTTTCCTCTGTTGGTTGTCATGGAGATAGCTAACCACTATCACATGACCTACATACAGATGACAAGACCATCCTCAAAGAGTGAACTATTTGATGCTGCTGAAACAATTGAGTAACTCCACAACCTGAGGAAGCCCATGGGACATGACTGAAAGCTCTGGGAAGCCAAGTAATTAGACAGACCTGTTTATTTAGAAGTTTATTTCTTGTACATGCTTATAAAAATACTTTGAAATGTCCTTAAAAACACCACCTAACCTCCTGCTGACCTGTGGTGAACTGTGGGGTTTATGGCTCATCTAAACCAAAGCGAACAAGCCTCTTTTTCTTCCAGTGCTCCTTTCCAAAGAAATATTTTCTAACCTGCAGATTGGTCTGCACAATGAACAGCTACATGTCACATGACCTACCTCTGAGCCACTTGGAGTCATACTTGACGGTCCTGAGGACGGGTCGGCCTTCTCCCAGACTTCTGTAGATGACGGCATCGCTGGCCAGGAAGTCAGTCATGGTAGCCGAGTAGAAATCTCCACCTGATGAGAACAAGAATGTGCTTTCACAGTGAGAGACTGAACTCCTCTGAGATGCTAAATGAAAAAATCCGCGTTTTAATAAGTCTGCTCTGTTATTAAGCCTCAAGTTAAGATGAATCACTCGGCCAGAGCCCTGTGAGTATCCTCACATCTGCCCAGGACTCCCCAAAAGAACTTGAGCCCCTCTCCAGGAGTTTGGTTCCAAACCCGGTGCTGTGGATCAAGGTGAGCCTGACAGCATCTAGTTGGCACATCCTGACATTCCCAGTCTATGATGGAAGGGACTGGCACGCCTGGGTCTGTGACCCTGCCTATGACCCACCTTACACTGCACCCAGCCCGAAAATCAGAAAGATGTGTTTACATTAATACACACGACATTATGTCCAGAGCTACAGACAGGCAGGATACCAGCAAACCTAAATGAGAAATACTGAACTTGGCTGGGCAACTGTCCAGGACTTCACGTCTCTGTCGACTCACCAGCAAACAGGCCGACGTTGGACTGACTGGATTCAAAAGGACAGCGAGCCTGGCCCACCACCTCCTCTCCGACCTGCTCCAGAGAAGTCATCTGAGAGGAAGAGAAGGCAGAAACTAATTAAATACTTTCCTGCTCTCCAACAAAGACATTAAAGAATAAACACAAAGTACAATTCACATATAACAGAGAAAAAAATATGCCATGAAATGAAGCGACAGAGCTGTGAAACTCTTCGACTCCGCTGAGGCCCAGCTCGAAGCTTCCTGAGTAATGTGAGTAATATTATTCACTGTGTCAGCACAGAGGATACTAATGCTGCTAATCAGCTGGCGCCATCACGTCATGTTACTGTACCTGAGCTAATAATACACTGATATACCTGCCGACAGATCTATTCACAGTGCACTGATGTTATTAACAGCTCAATTCTGTTCACTGCTCGTCTGAGTCGGCTCCGACCTGAGCCAAGTGACGTCACAGAGGCTTTCTGTTTTGTGTGTTGTCTGTCAAACACAGGTACAAACACAGTGTACACACTCATAAAAGCTCAATACACATGCACACCACTACACCCAGCTGTCAGATTATTAGGAACCCTTGTCTCAAACAGTCTCGTCCAACAGTCCCACAGTAAATCCTCCTCCATGAAGGATGTGCAGGATGTATTCACACAGCTACACCTGCAGGAGCACTGTGGAGGCTGCAGCTTGTGTTTCTGTTATTCAGTCTAGTCTCACTGATGCAAAAGGGGTGGAAAAATGATGCAGCACATCTGGCAAAGAGCTGTACATGTGGTGTCTGGTATACTCTGAGGACATACTGATGTTTATGAATGTAAAAACCAGAATGAGGCCCCAGAGGTCTGAACGTGTGCTGCAGGAAACGGCACGCCACCTTTAACACTCTGTGTGTGAGACAGCTTTGAAGCTGTCAGGTGATGTTTGTGGCCACACACAGCTCTCATCTCCACCTGTGGGACTGACTTTGTCTACAGCCTGCACCTCCTCTAGCATGGCAGCTACTGACAGATGTCTATCAAAGATGGTGTGTGCCGCGCAAGGACGCGTCAAAAACAAATTCATCTCTGAACTTTGCAGCAGCTGCTTTATTTCTATAAGATGACAAAGTCTGTATATACAGTGCTCAAAGGTGCAGACCCACTTTTGGCCAGTCAGTTCTCAGGAGAAAGCCCACAGCTATGGGACATTTTACCAGTAGGCATAACGCAGTGTGGGTCTGTCTGTGACACTGCTGGTTTTATCTGCCCCGGTTTAACCTTCTGTTTGCTCTTGGATGCTTGAACCTGTTTTAAAAGCCAGGGACGCTCTTTGGTAGATGCCCACATGCACTGCATCAGTTGCCTGAGTGTGACAATGTCTAGTTGCATGCGTCCTTGTAAAACAAAATAAATATGGGGCTACCTTCCATCAGTCCAACCTAGAAAGGCACGCAGGCCATTCACTACAATGGAGAACATGGCAAAGATGTGTGACTTAAAAGGTGTCACTGTCACAGTACATGATGTGAACAGATGAACCTTCATGGAAGCTGGCTTCAAACTGGTGCTGCTGTTAACATGCTAGCTACTGCTGTTTGATAACGTGCTGACAGTTCTATTCACAGCACAGAATCTCAGACAATTCTGCTGCTGATAACATTATTGACATGTTGGATGATAGTTCTGATAACATTTCCCTGTCAGGCTGGCAGCTCAGTTGATAACACTGTGTGTTCAGATGCTACGTTAGCTGATTTGCTAACTGAGGGCTGAGGCTATGGGAGCGTTTATGCTGCTGAAAAGCCCCATAAATAAACCTGTCTGCTGTGTTCGCCTTCAGGGGTTGAGTGTGCTCAGAGCTGCGAGCGCCACAATCTCCGACCCTCTGCACTGTCTGCTTTTAATTCAGTCTATCTGGCTTGTCCTTGCTGCTCGTCTGTTAGTCCTCCATTATGAAGTAGGACACTGATAACACATCACTCCTCTCAGTTTCCTCTTCCACAACACGTCCTTGTTTTTACTTTCCATTCCACTCTGTTCTAATGTGTCCTAATTGACGTTACACTCAGCGTGACAAGGTGAAGCACCCTCTAATTAAATTAAACATTTAATCACACACTTTAATTAAACATTTTTTCTTCATTATCTTTGCCGGTGCCTGCTCAGCAGTCACATGGAGCAGTGGCCAACCTTCCTGTCCGTCAGTATCTGTCTGTGTACACAGAAACTGTGCTGCTGTCTGAGCCGAGGACACAAGGACGAGGGGAAATTAAAATCCCTCAGTGGGATTGAAAAATGTTTTTACTCAGAGAAAATGCAGCGCTGTTGTTTGTACTCCGTGAAAAACCCTTGAGGAAGTTTCCAGAACCACAGTGATGAATTCTGAAAGGACCTGGATGATGAAGGGCTTACAGGCACGATGAAGAGGACAGAGCGTAAGGCACGTCCAATCTGTGGACTGTACCTGGACATGGACCGCGAGTCAGACCAGTACTCCGCCTGTGACAGACGATGTCTCTGAAGTCCGAAAACAACAAATAGTTATTCACTGTTCTAATAATGTGTGATTTTAAAATATAAGAAATATATTTCACTACACATCAAATTAAAAATGGTCTTTTATTACCCAATCTGTAATGATTGCATGGCAGCCATTTTACAACACAAACACAAACACAGCAAACAAAAGAATAATCATTTTAAATGTTATGTAAAAAAGTGCTCAGCTGAAACCTTTGCAAAATCTGAACAAACCAAACTGGTGGAAAATCAGGTGATTGTAATTCATACACATACAGTACATGCATCAGGAGGCTTCCCTGTACTAACATGGCAGCCAAGTTGACACATCACTCCAATGAATCAATGGCACATGAAGATATCTATGCTACAGTCACTTCCATCTTTTGGGACCTTTTGACTCTCCCTCGCCTCAGATATCAATGCTGTCAAAGCTCTCAAAACTCAATAAGGAAAATGTGCTCAGATTTCCTTCAGTCCCACAAAGACATCATGGGAATTGGTTACATTTGTCATAAAATGTTTGGTTAAATCAACAAACTGTAATGAAATGTGATCAGTCTGACTGTTAGGCATGCAGCTCTTCCTGTCATCTTCATGAGTTTGTACTTGGGACACGTGCAGTAACATTCACTGTCCTCATGTTAAACCAAGTGTTTCCTGTAGTGACTGGTGCATTTTCACACACACTCTGCTGCGGTGCTGCACCAGGGAGTTTACTCAGCAGTGTGAACCTCAAGAATAATTCAAACATTAACATTTGAGAAAAGTCCTTACAGCAGCAGAATAATCTCACTCTCATGCTGTGTGGACCCATGTCCTTGTCAGGTGTCGTCCTCTGCACTAGTAAATCTCACTGCTCTGTTGCAGTTTGACAAAATAAAGCTTTTTCTGGAGCTTTCAACCATTTACAATGTCAGGAATAATCTGTGACAAGGCAACAAATCAGTCTGATTCTTGCAGCAGATTTTTATTTAAGTGGATTTACTTTTGATTAAAAACACTTAAGTCCATCATTTCAGTCCACTTTCATTTGTCTCGTAATAAAACACGCCGAATGATTTGTGGAACAGCTGAAAAGACCGTTTAAAAAAACATTTAAATTGCTTCCTGTTCAAGCTGATTTTATTCTCTGCCATCAATCACAGAAGGAGAGAAGGCATCGGCGTTTTTCCAAGCGCTACACATCTCTTTTCACATCACAAAGGAATAAAAACGGCCTCATATCCAGGTAAATGTGTTGTCTTTCCCACCGCTATGGGTTTCTTCTGATAAATGGGGTCAGTGCCTGTCAATCAAACCCCCAGTGGCACAGGAGAGTGAAGAAACGAGCACGGCTCCGGATTGACACCTGAAATTGTGGCGTCTGTGAAGGTGAGGCGTCTAGAGCTGCCTGACACTTTCAATTAGCAAAGAGGACGAGAGGGGAGTGCCGTCAGAATAAAAGTCACCTTGTCCCCGTCTCCTCGCTCATTACCTCAACTGTTGGTGACGACACAACAGCTGAGGGGACAACGCGCAGGTTAGGCAACGTACAAACACACGCACACATCCTCCAGATGTGCAAAAGGTGCATCACAAGTCAAACGTGTGCCGTAGACAGGGTGTGGTCAAGGGAAGCTGGAGCAGACTACTGGTGTCAGTGCATCTTTCTAACTATGTAGAGGCGTGTTGAAGCATGACAGGGTGTTAAGTCGCTCTCAAAGTACTGCAGTTAGTGACTTCCCACCAGTGCTGCCTAGAAAGTAGGAAATCAATATGTATCGAATGCAAAAACAACTCTTCATTAAAAACACAGAAATGACCAGCGTGTTTGTTTTTCACTTTTGAAAAAAAAAAAAAAAATCAAACTGAATAATGTGGCGTCAACAGCTCTGAGCTGTTGTTTGTCCTGCTGAGGACAGTCTGACACAGGACAGCACAGGTGTGTGTGTGTGTGTGTGTGTGTGTGTGTGTGTGTGTGTGTACCTTGTAGTTTCGGCAGGTGGGGTTGAAAGCGTTGGTTCCGCAGGCAAAAAGGGTCTCATCGTTTCTGGGAACCAGGACTTTAACATAGTTGTAACACTCATCCTGAAACACACACCAACGAGTATATAAAATGTGAGCGCCATCATCATCAATCACACAGTGGATGTGACACAAAGTTTGTTTTTCTGAAGCTGCGACAGTGTCTCTAATTTTATCTTTGGTGTTCATGGACTCTCATTTATCAGATCTGTCAGGGATGAAATATTTCTCTGAAGTGTTGGAGAGTGTCTCAAACAGCTGCCGGTCACAGCTAAGGCAGCGGAGATGCTGCTGTTTTTGATTCTCCATCTCCAGCAATGCAACAGGTTTTAGCACAGGAACACAAGCCACGGATAAAAGCAAGTTAAAATTGGAGGATAAAAGTAAAAGAACAACAACAAGCGAAGGGAGAAGGGAACCAAGAGCTAGAGTTAGAAAGAAGAAGACGGAGAAGAGAAACTCACGCTGTTCTTCCCTCTGACCGTACACTTGCTGACATCTCTGGACTTCCATGTCAGCTTCTGAAACACAGGAAGAAGAGTGTGATGTAATGCGCTGCATCAACTAAGAGCCCCCCCTCCCCACCACCTGTAGTCATGTCAAACAGCCAGCCATGGAGGAGCCCCCCCCCCCCCCCACCCCCGAGCACAGGGCTCAGCTAAGAAACAGCACAGATTCGCTTGTAAAGGTTCAGCCAAGCTCAACTGGAAGTGAGGTTTACACTGCTCCCACGCGTGAATCCACTGATGGTGATTTCACTGTAGTGAATGTGCTCTGAAACTGTGCGGCCAGATTTTACTCTGTGTTCTTATAACGCTAACTGTAATTACCAGTTTCCAGTTTGTAAACAGTGTTCATATCAACATCTACACAAAGTCATAATAAGGATAATCACCTTTACTGGCCAAGTATGTTACACACAAGGAATTTGTTTCCGGTATAGAACCGAGGGCAGCCATCTGCGGTGTCAACTCAACTGAGGGCTCTAACCATCGGGGCAACTTGGGGGTTCAGTATCTGGCCCCAAAACACTTCGACATGTGGACTTGCAGGCACCGAAATTTGAACCTCCGACCCTCCGGCTGGGAGATGACTGCTCTACCCACTGAACCACAGTCACTCCCAAATTAAGACTGGGAAATGCCAGTGTTAATCCCATCTAATGATGTGGGTTTTATGGGCACTGTATTTTTAACCCTCGTGCTCGTCTGACAACGTGATATGTGAACATGGAAATTTGTTTTGTCTGCAGCATCCATCCCAGGTGAACGTCTGGTGTGTGAGGAAAAGGAATGCTGGAGAAACTGCACAAGAGACTGAGGCTGGCTTTGGTTTTGGATTTTTAAAGGGCCCGTTTTGGAGAAACTCTTCAACCAGAACACGAGCCCATAATTAAACAGGTAAAACTTTTCTTTGAACTTAAAGTATGTACTTTAAACCAAACACACAGAATGAGGAGGAACGAGCCAACCGCTGATAACGAGAGCGACCGTCCACATCAAAGAGCTGCTGCAGGCCGCGCTCCCACAATGCACCGGGAGGCCCATTACAGTCAGGCGCCACCCTGCAACCTTTTCTCTTTGATGATGAGGATGTGTGTGGATCAAAGCAAACGTGGGCTTTGTGGCGCCTCACACGTTACAGGCCGCTCTGATATTTACTGTTCAACAAGTGACAGGGATGTGCTGCTGCGTTGTCAGGCATCAGGCTCGATGCTGCTTGCAGCATTTGAGGGAAAGATTCTTATGGAAGATGCAGCACTGACAAACCCACAGACTAGGCGTGTGAGGGCCTGAACATGTGAGGATACTGATGTGGATGAATTCTGCAGAACAACAGGTAGCTGAGCCTTTCTGGCCAAACGCTGGAGAAGTTGAGCTGTACCACACAAACCTGCTGAATGTGAAACGTACTGATGTAAAGACACGGTCTCTTCATGTTTTACTGTTCCCACAGTGTTCTGAGATCTCAGCTATCAACTATGTTATCATTACTGATGTGAACTAAAGTTGGAATAAACCAGAACTACACTGTTCGCACTGAGTCTTATAATTATACACAATTATATAATTAAACTAAACGAGTGACAATTTGTGTCTTTCTTCTGAACCGATTCCTGTAAATTAAAGCTCTTTGTTTAGAGGTCAGAAGACAGCCACTCTAAGGCTGAGCGCACAGATGACCCGCCAGTCTGATACTAAAACAGAACCAGTCCTGTTGTGCTACTGACGCTGACATTTTAAAAACCCGGTGCCGACATGTTTGTGTTCGCCATGCAATTCCACTCACCAGCTGAGGGACAAACTCCTCTGAAGCAGTCGACAGGTTCACTGCAAACACGTGATCCCTGAGGAGTGTAAAACAGCGAGTCAACATGCACAGTCACACCTCTGCAGATTCAATATGACGTCTGAATGCACTGCGCCTGGTGTGTGACTTTGTTTGTTTGCTCTTCATCTCTGAGTTAATCTTCTACTGCACTTAGTGGCCTTCCCGCATTTCCCAGAATGCCTCTCTACATCAAAGCTTGATTACAAGTAAAGTGAGACATCAAATTCAAATCAGACCTCAGGAGCTGATCGGCAGCAGCTTTAAAACTAAAGTGAAGAGGATGCCCCATCCTCTCTGCTCGGCCTCTGCCTGGTCTGGCAACTGCAGTTCAATCCTTTCTATGTCGGGAAATGTGGGCCTGGGCTTTGGTGTGTACAAGTTTCTAAAGCCTCCTGATGCAACACTGATGTCTCTGATGTCAAACTGGTGCTGCTGAAAATGTCTAGATGTGTGTGTGTGTGTGTGTGTGTGTGTGTGTGTGTGTATATACCTGGCAGCAATGTACAACATGTGGTTGATGCGCAACATCCTCTGAAAGTCCAGACCCAGACGCAGCGTGTCGTTGTCCTGAAGCAAACCTTGAAAACTTGGATACTGACAGGACTCTGGACAGAAAGACAGACCAAACAAGTAAGAATCACTCAGTCCCAGATCACACATTTGTTTTCAGGAAGATATGTACACTGTATGTAAATATGCTGAACTGTGAATCACGACACATAAAACATAAGCCTGGAGTTATTCTATGCATGTTGTTCATTGTGGCGCAGACTCAAAATGGGCATGTGTTGGTCTGCCTGCACTGAGTGAAGGAACTGTTTTGTCAGAGACACATGCGACAGGTGACTCAGACACTGTGGACACCTAGTTTGTGGTTAGTTGCTGGTTTTTCACAATATGTGCTGACAAAAGCAGAACCACAGGGTGAGTGTTTACAGGTGAAATAAGCTGCTCAGTAACCAAAACCACATAAGCTAGTGTATGTGAAGTTTGAAGGTGATAAGTGCTGCTGTTTTGTAATGAATAATATGCCCCCCCACCACCAAACTAGTGCAGCGTGTGCAACCAAAGGTCATTTAAAAACATCTGTAAAACACCTTCTTCCACCATCAAACCTGATGTAGTGTCACAGGACCACAGCAGCTGAGCACACGCCAATAAAGCCTTTAATCAAAATGAAATGTTTTAAATTAGTAACTTTTCCTAGTGGATTACGCTCCCACATCTAGCAGCCCCATCCAAGTGCCTTCTTCAGTTTAAGCCTTTAACCAGGTTTCATTGATGTTGACATGAGAAGTGATGAAGTGTTAAATAAAATTAGAATTAAATGTGATCATCACAAGACAAACATCCTGCTTCCGGGTAATAATTATTTTACATTTGCCAGTATCTCATATTTGTACTTCAGCCTCTCTGCTGGAGCTCTGGGCCTGTCTCTGCCTCAGCTTACAGACCTATTTAATGCTTTCATTTTCTTTATTTATCAACACAAAGACAAGTTGATTAATTAGGGCACAGCCTGCTAAGCTGAGAGTTTGTCCGATCAAATGAAGGAAGGGTTAATTACTGATACCTGACCTGTGGTCTCAGGAGGTGCTCACAGCAGATCAGAGGGTTTTACCACTTTGCACAGAAATCGTCATTGCCCGGTCAGATCGAGTCTACTCACGCTCTGAGCTGACCATGCTGATTGGCTCCAGGTCTTTGGGGAAAGGCGTGGTTGAGGCCGACTCAGACAGGAAACAGAAAGTGAGGACGAGAAGCAGCGGCGGCCGC